>NC_136489.1:59667374-59752374 GCF_053919585.1 Euprymna scolopes | reverse complement strand
ATATATATATATATATATATATATATATATATCAAAAAGTTTGACTCATGCCCAGGAAACCTACATCTAAACTTTAAAGTATTTAAACCCAAAATTTACCGTAGAGTTTTGGTTGAGTTTTGGCTGCACACTTTCGCCCAAAACATATTAGAAAGCTCGCTGCATCTCTGAACATCCTTTACTTTGATAGAGACCGCAAAGGTTACATCCTTTGAAATTTGACTCGTTGGCAGACAAAATTTCGGCCAACAATCGATTACAAAGCTTGCCCTATGTCTGAATACACTTTATGTAAAATTTCAAATGTTTAAACCTAAAATTGACTGTGTAATTTGGTAAATACCGCATTTGACGCCTTGACATTTATTGTTTTGGGCTCAAATAAAATTAAAAAGTTTGATCACTGTCAAAGTAAACATACGTTGAAATCTCAAGTATCTAGTCAGAAAATTAGCGAAGGAGTTTGATAGAGTTTTCAAAGTTCAAACCGTTAAACTTTGGCCTCTTGAGCGCTAAACGTATATATCATGTACTGGATAAAACCGTGGAGGGGAAGATAGTTGCCTTAGATATATCTAAGCCTTTTGACAGGGTACGAGACGATGGTTTTCTCATGAAAATCAGATCATATATTATTACTGGACGAATATTAATGTAATTTAATCTTTTTTAAATAAAAGACAAATCCAGGCTGTCCTCAATGGCTGTACATCAGGACAATATGATATTTATACAGGTGTAGTTCATGCGTCGATCTTTAGATTTTATTATTCCTGATATTCATAAATGACCTCCCTAATAAAATTTTCTCTGAGATGAGTATATTTGCTGACAACAGCACGCTCTATAACAGGCATGAGGGGAAAACGAATGTGCACATATCCAAAGCAATGGCGGAACTTTAAAGGAAGGCCTCTAGTCTGTAGTGTAATGGGGATAAAAATAGACGGTACTATTAAATGTTGTCCAGGCTAAGCTTATTTCCTTTAATAATTACAAGAAAATTCTCAACCATTAATATATATGGCTAATGATACATTAATTGAAAGTATTTTGTTCAAACTCGTCGGCTACATATTCACAGAAAACGTGAGTTGGAACAGATGCATCACACCCATCCCCGCGGCTGCTGCAACGAAGTTGGGCTCTGTCCACCGTCCTAGAAAGTTACATATATCTTAAAGTAGCTTGTACATGTTTCGTCCATGTATAGAGTGTTGCTAACACATTAGGGCGGGAGCATCTGCTACTTGTTTTTCTCTCCTGGATTGCGTTCAAAAGAAAGTGGGCAACCTAAAATGTCCAGAATTATCGACTAGGCTCCAGCCCTGTTCCATCGATGAAATGTTTCCTTCCTTTGCCTATTTTACAAGTATTTTTTTATGGTAGATGCTCCAACGAACAACACGCCCTTGCGCCATTTCAATGTAAATACCCGCAACAAACCCAAGAAGCAGTAAAATCCCACCCCCACACAGTAAAGATCCGTAGATGTCAGAAAACCTTCTAATCTAATAGTTTATTCCCCAGAACTGCTAAACGTTGGAATTCCATTCGGGATTGCTGCTTCCCTTACTGTATCGGCACGCAGAGGTTCACGTGTAATATAACCAAACACCTTGCTGCACAATTCCCTACATCGTATCACTGCAATTTATGTATCAGATAGTACCCCTCTTCATCAAAGTGGCACTGTGCTTTTTTTAGGGTAAAATCCAATAAAACCGTGTGTGTATGTGTTAATATAAATGACTACATATTTTTGTCGCGCAAAATTATTTGTTCGTCTCTGACATCCTATTTTTCATGCCTTTCTGCTTACGAGTATACACTTATCTTGGGTGTACATTGCACAACGTTTCCATCAAATAAACGTTACCATTTCCAAGACTTCAGGTTAAGATAATATATTTATTGGTAGAATTCAGTTGTAAAATTCGTACTTTTCTGGGTCCGGGATATGACCTTAAACTATATCCGATGGTGAGGCCCCAGCTTGCGGGCTCTGGGGAGTGTGGAGCTACTCTTTAATTTCCATTGCTCCCAGGTCCACTCTGACCCGGAGTGGTAGTACCTGTTAGGGTCCCAATTATGGGTTAAATAGAAATTGACTTGCAAAAACCAAATATATTCTATTAAAAACTTTTCTTCAAAATCACTGGATTCGGCATTAAATAACCTGAAAAGGGTTGATATGCTGTAAAACAAAACAACCAACCAACCAATCGTAGTTTTCTGGAGGTTAAAGATTTAATTCTCCGTTTAAGCGACCCAAAACATAATTGCGAATTTCATGTAGAATGTACATAGTCAAGGTTGTCGAAACGAAAACAAACTTCCCCTGTGGATTAAGTAAAATATTCTGTTCGAAATTTCATGAAGATTCCACAATTCGCCAAAATATACTTTAAAATGTTTAGATATTACATCGATCGAAACGTTGTGTAAATAATAGTCAAGATAATGGAAGAAGTTTAAAAAATGCAAATTATCATAAATTATGAATCTAATTCGCAAGAATTCAGAACCAGAATATACACTTATACGTCGTGTGTTCATTATATTATTCTATATTCCATATTCCATATCTCTTTTACTGTTTTTGTATATTTAGCTTTCTACAGATTATTTTCTTCTATCATTTCTTTTCCTCCACTTATTATTTCTCTTCATTTCATTTCACTATTTATTTATTTAGTTTATTCCCCTTTTTAATATCTCGTTCTGTTTTCCTTTCAAGTATACATGTTTATTTCTTTGATTGTATTGACATTCGCTTCGACCTGTCTTCCATTCGTTTTTTTTTTTTTTTCGTTTTCTCTCATGCATTAATTCCTTCTCTCTTTCACCATATCTTCCCTTTCAACATTCGTCACGCTTTCCATTATTCATCTCGTACACATTTCTCCATTTATACCACAGCTTTCTCTCACTCACTACGTTGTTCGCGCGCGCATTCATTCATCTCACATCCGGTTTATTCTTTGCTGCCAATTATTTTCTTTATATTTATTTTCGATTTGTTTCTTTGTTCGCTCTCTACCGGTAGGAAAAAATACGTTTCCTTCGAACTGTCAAAAGGTTCACTTGAGCATCCGATTGGCTCTTCCGGTGCAACCAGGTCAAATGTGAACACGTTTAATATATCCCGTTTTTGTAGTTAAAGTAAAATTGAATAAACTCAGCAAAGAATAAAAAGTAAAATAATTATGAACAAATTCAGACAACAAAGACAACCTTTATATACGCCCTCGCTTCTTCTGGAGTAAGCGAAAACTGGGAGTGCAACTATATGAAGACATATTATGAGAAGTTAACAAAGCACGTGCGTATATAAACTTTGAAATCAAGTGGAACATATATGCATCGACCGCCGTTCATCAGAATATATTTGGAAAAGGTAGGTGAAAGTGGTCTAGTGGTTAACGACATTGACTGAAAGTCTGGTTATCACAAGTTCGAATCCAGTTCGTTCCATATAAATTACTTTCACTTATGATGTTGGCAACCTTTATATGATTCCTCTGGCAATCCTTCTCGATGTACAAAGAAGGGGTGTGATTTTGCTGCTCATCGCGTTTCACGAGGGTAATTATGTCGAGGGAGTACAATGGAATTGCTTATGGCATATCAAAGGTATTTAATAGGGCACGGCATAAAGGTTTACTTTACGAGATCTCCAGCTATGGTATAGCTGAAAATGTCGTATCAGTTAATAAATCATTTTTCCTTGATAAGTTTATGAGAATAGTGATTGATAGGCAGAAATCAGAAGCTCGCGGTCTTCAAGATGGCGTCCACAAACAGTCAATTTTGGGCCCAACGCTTTTCCCTACCTTCATAAATAATCTCCCAAATAACATTCTTAGATCATTCATAGAAATTTATGTTCACGACCTACTATCTATGACAACAATTCGAAGGCCGTAAATGAACAAGATCTATCTGATTTTCTTTTCCCTGATCTTGAGCACGTAGTGAAACGGGGGATAGAGTATAAGGCGTAACTTAAACCAAGCTTCAAGTTAGTTATCATCAACGCCCTGACTCTCGTCTCACATCAATTGAAATAAACAGCTCTTTTCTTGAGAAGGTTCCATGTTTTCACAAGCTTTTAGCTGTGACCTTTACTCCTGATCCGAAATGGAACAGGTTTATCATACTCGTAGCCAAGGTCGCTGGCAGAAATGATTGAATGATTCTACCGCTTATGTAGGCATCTCTCTGCTGATGATATCCTGTGCCTGTATAAGAACCAAGTACGTCATAGGATTGAGTACAGTTGCCACACATCGACAGCAGCTGTACAAAGCCTCATACTATGCCTTCACAGAGTTATAAACCGATTCGTACTCTAGTGAAGGATGCCCTTTTCTCTTCCTTGTAGCGTTTTTCCCAAGGAAGAGACGTTGCTAGCCTGTCTCTGTTCTATCGTTATTTTTATGGCAGGTGCTCGTCTGAGTTCAAATTTATTTGCGTTCTTTGTCAAATATTCACAAAAAAACACTCCTCTACCTGGTACCACTAGCAATGATTGTCTCCACGCTTTATTTGCGCCTACACCTAAACGTGGATTTAATGACCAAAGCTTCTTTCGCTTCTTTCTTAGAACTTTCTGCCTGTGGAACTTCGTTTCGTTTGCCTGCTTACCAGATGACTACAATATGCTTGTCTTTAAGCCAACTAAAACAAGTTCTTGATTAGCCCTCCCTTTAAATAATCCAATTCATCAATTTTGCACTTCTATTAATTATACGCTACTGTCCTCTCATTCATCTTAATCATCGAGTGGTCTGCGGGTTTGATAAGGGGTGACTTCTTTAAAAAAAACTTGGCAGTACTTTTTATGCATTTTATCACTTCATATTACCTGACAATATCATACAAAACGTTAAAACATTTCTTAATCGTAATCATGACCATATTTTAAATAGTTTTTTTTTTATTCCTGTTTAAAAAATCGTGTTGCTGGAACATTGACTACGATCATTCATTTTTTTTTCAATGACTTATGGTGAATACGAAACCAGAGTATATTTAGCGTAGCATCAAAGTAGATACTAAACCTGCTTCCCAGCCAAAAAGGTTGTTGGTTGGTTGGTTGGTTGGTTGTTTTTGTTTTACGGCATATCAATCCTTTTCATGTTATTTAATGGCGAATCCAAAGATTTTGAAGAAAAAAATGTTTTAATAGAATTTATTTGTTGTTTTCAAGTCGGTATCTATTAAACCCATAGTTGGGACCCTAACAGGTACTACCACTACGGGCCAGAGTGGACCTGTGAGCAAGGACAATTAAAGTCCGCAAGCTCGGGTCTCACCACTGGATATAGTTTAAGGTCATATCCAGGACCCCCAGTCAAAAAGGAAAGTTTGGTATGTTAAATAGGACATTATATATTGTTCATAAGTTAACAAAATAATAAGTGGAAATTATAGATAACTAGCGGGGGTACCCGGCGTTGCCCGAGTGTTTGTTTCCGGGACGGGGGGGGAGTTTTAAAAAATGTTATGGTAGGTAAGTAGGAAGGATCAAACCCGGAGTCATGAGTAAAAGTAGGAAAATAAAGTGTGAAAAAAAACATCTGCAACGTTAACACTTCGGCCACCAAGAAAAGTCCATTCCAGTTGTTTAGGAAAAAAAAAAACGACTACGGTAGGTCGGCGCGAACGTGAAAATATAATGTGAATTGTCCAGCACGCTAACCACTACGCCACAGAGCACTGCAGCTTAGTTTAGTGATTTTAAATAACTTCACATGAAAGAACTACGAAGCCAAACCGGTGTTCTCTTCTCAACTGTTCCTTGTGAACGATCCCCAAACGGTGTTAAGTGGTGGCAGGAGGAGGAGAAATTTATTAGAGAGAAAATATTTTACCACTTCTATTGATCTTAACCGATTTTGGTCGTGACTTCTCAGCAGAAAAAGTATAGAAATCTAAGATTATCGAGGAATTTGAGAAATAATAAGCCTATAACACACCTCAGATATTGTTCTGCCGTTTGTGCATATTATATTTGCATGAAATATCTTGATTTTTAATCCTATTAATGTCAAAATCCGACGGGAAAAAATGAGTTCATTTTATTTATATAGAGAAGAGAAGAGAAGAGAAGAAGAGATTATACTTGGTTCTATATTCCCGTCTTAATATTAAATAGCACATTTTCATATTTTTCGTAGCTTAATGTTGGGTGTAACAACCTTACGGATAATAATAATTAGCTCTTCCACTTATTGTGAATACAGGAGGATTATGTCAGTCGGTTTTAGCACATGATTTATTCAGGCGTTATGAGCGCTGACTAATTGGACTGACGTATATCAACAGACTTTATTTGTTGTTTTTGGTTTCTGTTTTATGTATTTAGTTAAAACTAAAAAAAAATAACCAAGTTTTTTTATGGAGTAGAATTTAATATTGCTAATTTGACATCAAGTTACTAAGTTAGAAGGTATAATTTTAGAATATCTCAGTGATATCAGATAGTCAGAGGATAAATTCTATGCACTGTTTGTCTATAAACAAAGTTGATACACAAAATGGATGGCAAAACTTATATTCATATACTATCTATAGTTTAGACAAATCAATATTTTAAATTAATTTTAAACGTAAAACGATTTTTATCTTATTTTACTTATCGGGCTGTGTCATCATTTTTAGCTTTATACCTCACATAGCAGTCATATTGCCACTTGGAATGCTGCTATTTGGAATCATTCTAACAGTAGACTGGGGAGGTGAGCATGGAAATGTCTGTTCGCGTTGCATAAAAAGTACTAACTTCTACTTGCTACCACGCATATGGAACGTGCAATCCTCATGCTAACGTAGGACAAATAAAACCCGTACTAGTTCACATTATGTATTCAACAGATTAAAGATGTTACATTTTGTACTTAAACGATATTTGTCATTGTTTTTTTAATAGCAATCGCTCGAGACAAGGCATAAAGCCACTTGATTTATGGATCTCATAAAGATGAATAATTGGCAGCGCAAACACATGAGATACCTATTGACCTGATTTTTTTAAAAAAGGTTGTATGTAATTAGAAAACAGTGGGAAGAGGGAAAACATCAAACCCTTTCAGTCCTTATTAAAAAACCACTGGATAGGAAGATGTATTAAAATGAAAAAGAAACACGCCATATAAAAAGGCTGAGACTAGCAACATCACATCTGTGAGAGAGATGTTTCAGCAAATGAAAAGAGTTGCACCAATCAAATTTAAGATAAGTTTCTGCGATTTACCAAGAACATTCAAATGTAACAGGGAGTCATCAGCCGAAATATGACAATAGGATTGCATAATCTGGTAATAGTTTTGTAAAGACAGAGAATAGCATCGGATGTGAGAATGTGTTTAGAGTGATAGGAACACCCGATTTTACATGAACAGTAAGAACAATTTGTTTACTACGTGAACTTCTTGAAAAAGTTGATGTGAAGGAAATACGAAAAAGTTTTGGAATGCATTTCTCACAGAGCAAGAATCTCAGGATTAAAAAAAAAAACATGTGTCCGATTTAAAAACCATGACCGTTTGCTACTTTTTTATGATTATCTCCTTTTGCTTTACTTATCCGCATTAAAGTGTTGTTTGATAGAGTTCAAAATAGACTTCGTAGCCTTGTAGGAGATGTCCTTTTCTCTTCCCTGCAACCTCTATCTACCAGAAGAGATGTTGCGAGCTTGTCTCTGATGTATCGTTATTTTCATGGAAAGTGTTCGACTTAGCTTCAGTCTATGGTCCGCCCTCGCCAAACTTTCACAAGGAACACTCGTCTATCAATAATTCCCCCCACTCTTTATCTGTGCCTAAACCTAAACGTAGATTCCATGAACGAAGCTTCTTTCTTAGAACTGCACGCCTGTGAATTGTCTTCCGTTTTCCTGCTTTCCGGCTGACTCCAATCTCTAATCAAGCACATCAGAGACGCAGTGTTGGTAATATTTTTCTTTTTACAAATTAAACAAGTAAAAATTAGGGAGAAAAATCTAGCCAAATCATTAATTTCCAAAACTTAGGAAGTCGATTTCACTAAAAAATTAAAATAGTAGATTGAATAATGGATAGTCAACAACCCCACCACTATCCAAAAACACGGAACTAATAGCCTTGCATCTCGCCTATAACTTTAACTTATACACCACAAACGACTATTTCACAATTTTTATTTGTGGAAAGAATCGTCAATCCATGATATGATAATCTCCTCTTTTCATGTCTGTGGTGTCAAAAACATAATTAGATACCTTCAGGGCGTGCTAGCGTCATTCCTGCTGTACAAATAACGAAATACACCGCTAGTCGAAATAATCTCTTAAGTCTACAAACTTTCCTTACCGAATCAGATTTTCCTAGTAGCTGAAAATTTTCTCTGTGGTACCAGAATTTAATAATTTTGGTGAAATAACGGATCTGCTCAATCATCGACACATTACTTTTTCCTCAACTTCGATAAAAGTTTTAAATCATTAACCAAACAAGCGCATGTCATTCAGCGCATAAACGCAACACTTCTTTTTTAAGCCACATATTCATTTTAGCAAGAATATACTTCTGCGGATATCATAACAACCATCTCTAAACGCATATACCATACACTGTACAAGTCAGCAAGGGCCGTAGTAGTTGGAATATACAAAGCCTATCGCAAGGAAATTAGGATCGATCTATCGAGCTAAAAAAGTAATCTCAGTCGTCTACTTCTTATATTTCTACAAAGTTCCCTATTCATTACATATTCTTTATTAATTGCACTGGTACATCGGCCATTAGTCTCTTTCGATTGGACAGGGTGTGGAATCTAATTTGAAGCCGGACTGTCAACCGAGCTCAAACCTCTCTCCGCAACATGGAACCTTCGTTTATGTAAAAAAATATTTGAATGGAATATGCAACAAAGATTCCGTAACACTGGTTCCCATTCGACGCAAATACTTTCTACAGACTCGACAAACAGTAAAATTCTATACCTTTAGTGGGGTAGTTTTTTTCCCCTCAAACTGCTTTGGAATCTCCTCCCGGGTCTTCTGTTCTGACTTTACTAATATACAGTAAACTTAACATAATGCGAACTATCTCATTGTTCAATTCCCTAGATACAGTATCCATTAGGACATGTTTGTAGAGAAGATTGCAAATTGCATTGTTATAATGTAGAAACATATACATTTATGATCTGACAGTTCCATCTGTTTATTCCAGATAGTAACGGTGGGAGACTTTAAGAAAGCAACTTTTGTCATTTTCGTGAGTCAGAATCAGAGATATATCATTGAATGCCTCAATGCAGAACAAAATTAAACTGATCAACATTCACCAGCAGTTGTTGACCGTTTACACAATCGAAGTAGATTCAGGAGATAGGTTCGTCGATATCAGAGTGAAGATACAAATGTGAGTTATAAAGTGTGATTCATATCTTTATAATCAAGGACTAAAATAAGTTTGCAAAAGTGCATTGAGAACGGTGATTACTATGAGGAAAATGAATGCTCTAGCACAACAGATCGCTAGTTGTATTGGTACCCCTCCTGTCTTTGTAGCTCTTACACATTTAAGTTTTCAATTCAAACCTTCAAGCGTTCACTTTTGATATATACTATGACTGTATTCATGAAGTATATTTTTATTCAGGTAAATATTAATTAATTACACGAAACGTTTTATGAGACATTTTTATGTGCATTTTAAAATGCATTTTTTAAATGCATTTAGTATTTAAGTCAAATTGTTTTACATAGGATCTGCTAGTTTTCATCTTCAATGTACTTTATGAATTCGCTAATTCTTTCCTTTGTATTAAACAAAATCACTCGCGCTAGTTCAATTGTGGTATGTAATATCTTACAGGTGGTATATTTGATTTTAATTAGCATCTGTAATAAATTGTAGCAGGAGAACTTGATTAGTTACGAATTACGCGCAAAATTCCAAAGTCTCTCTTTTAACAGGTTTGACTAATAACTTTTTTTTTTACTAAACGTAACCTTTTAACACGTTGTAACTGTTTCGTAAGCAATATTATCAAGTTTTTACATAGCTAACACACATAAATAATATTTGTGCTACGTCAGGTAACTAGGGCTATAGTAAGTTTAATTTTGTTTATACGTAGTGGATTAATCTGGATAAAATAAGATTCTTAAAAGACAAGTTGAATTGAATTTTCTCATTAAACCTTTTAAACACGCCTTAAATTTAATTAATTTTCTCGGTTAAAAATCCTGAAAGTAATTTTCAATTGAAATGGGATAAGTTAGTATCGTCACATATTTATCTTAATATTCGTAAAGAAACATAAATACTGATATTTTTGGAAATAATTACTTCAAAAATATGATTGATTACTGGGTTTTAATTTAAAAGCTTTAATTAATATTTTATCCCATTTTTTATTTCTTC
This sequence comes from Euprymna scolopes, assembly GCF_053919585.1. Lineage (NCBI taxonomy): Eukaryota > Metazoa > Mollusca > Cephalopoda > Sepiida > Sepiolidae > Euprymna > Euprymna scolopes. The sequence goes on along the minus strand of NC_136489.1, from coordinate 59,741,953 downwards.
TAGGATTCATAATATTTTTATGCTTATTGAAAGGAATCATCCGCTGTCGACTCGATGAATTCATACAAACAATCAATCAATGCTGCTTTTGTATTTAAGGAAAATATACGCACAGCATTTGAAAGAGATAGAAATAGTTCGAAAACCATTAGTTTCACACGAAGAGTGTTAAGCAACAGTGATAACACTGACAAACCATACATTTGATTAGCTATCTTTATCATATTGGCGATATGATGGCACGTATTGTTGTGCCACAAAATAATTTTAGGCGGCCTATAAGGTTTGCTTTATTGAATAGCATTGTTTAATCGTTCGATCTATTGAATATAGACATTGTCATTAACTTTCCTGTTCTGTTCAAGAAGCTCGCGGTAGATAATCCTCTCCACAGTGTCACCAACCAACGCATAATATCCTTTTACTCAAATGAAAAGCTTGTTTCATGTATGGTGTCGCCTATTAACTGGCGATAAGAAATTCATTGCGCTGCTTCTTATTAATGTACGGGCACCATTTTTCCTCGGCGCAACGATTCAATAATAAATGCGTGTCTGTGTAAAGAATTCAGCGGCCATTGTGACGTAGTAGCCTTTTTTGTCGTTATCATGGATATAAAATTTATGTTGTAAACTTCTGTAGCGTACCCATGAAATGATTAATTTTTCTGTTGGGGTTTCAGGAAATTTAAACTCTTCAAAAGTTCTCTAAGATAAGGCCTTTTTATTGCAATGTTTTTTTATTTTTATTTTTTTACATAGGCATCACTACTTATCAAGGCCAAGAGGGCACTCAAGGAAAAGAGGTAAAGTGGGTACAGTTGACAATTGGACAATATAGTAATCGTTAGCAATGGAAATTCGGTAAATTTGTAAACTTATATGGAACGGCTCATCAAAAACTTGTTTACGTTAGACTTGAAGACAAACATATTGTAGTCAGCTGGAAAGCAGGAAAACGGAAGACAATTCCATAGGCGTGCATTTCTTAGAAAGAAGCTTTGTTCATGGAATCTACGTTTAGGTTTAGGCACATATAAAAAGTGGGGGAAATTATTGGTAGTGGTTTCTGCTAGACGGGTGTTTTTGTGTAGGTTTTGCGAGGGGGCATAGATTGGACCTCAGTCGAGCACTTGCCATGAAAATACCGATAAAGCAGAGACAAACTCGCAACATCTCTTCTGTGAGAAAGAGGTTGCGGGAACGAGAAAAGGGCATCCCCTGAAAGGCTACGATATCTATTTTGAACTCTCTCAAGGCAGGATAAATCCTTTCCAGCAGCTCCTGTCCAGATGTGTCAGCAGTAATCCATCCTTAGACGTACCTGGCTCATATATATATATATATATATATATATAAATATATATATATATATATATATATATATATATATAAGGAATTACATCAGAAGTTAGATATCTACTGGATCGATTGAAGGCCCCCACTATTTTACAAGTGGCCTTGGCAACGGATTTTATGTATGTGTTCACTTTCAGACCAGGAGTAAAAATAAAGCCAAGAAGCTTGTCAAAACATTAGGCCTCCTCAAAACGAGAGCCATCCATTTCAATTGATGCCAGATGAGGATCAGAACCTTGATGATGTAAAGAAAAAAGCTTGGTTTTAGATGCATAAAAAGTAACAAACTATCTCTTTCCACATTGCCACACTTTCTCAAGATCTGAGGTAAGAGAATCGGAGAGAACTTGGTTGTTTACGGTCTTAGATGTGCTACCATAGATAGTAGTGTCATCAGCATAAATGTCTACGACTGATGTAAGGATGTGATTTGAAAGATCACTAATGTAGATCAGGAAGAGAGTTGGGCCCATTATGGTCCGCTGAGTGGCTCCAGCATTAATACTATGAGCTTCTGATTTCTGTCAATCAACCACTACACTTATGAAACTATCAGAGAGAAATGATTTAATAATTGAGAAGATATTTCCAGCTATACAGTAGCTGGAGATCTTGCGAAGTAAACCTTTATGCCATACTCTATCAAAGGCCTTCAATATGTCAAGAGCAATTGCCCTAGAAATGTAACCTCCGACGAGAGATTCGCTAATCCTATAAGATATAACTATACGCACATCTGCTGTGGATCTAGGACAACGGAAACAATATTGCATGTCACAAAGAAGGTTATTTTTTCTGAAATGGTTGGTTACTTCTTTATTGAACACAGATTCATGCAACTTACTCATGACGCACAAGAGACTTATTGGCCTATACCGAGAGAGAGATGAGCGATCACCTGAATTATTAAATACAGGTCATACTGATGAGATTTTCCAGGATGATGGGAAGCAACTCTTCTAAAAACAACGTTTAAACAGTTTTGTAAGTATGGGAGCTTGTTCAGGTTGAAGTTTTTTTAGTATAATAATCAGAATACCGTCAGGACCTGTTACTTTATTGGAATGAAGGTAAGATCACATACAGATATATGTATACCACATAGCGTGTTTTCTGATACAGGAGGAAATATTGCAACATTATATACAGATATATGTATATCACATAGCGTTTTTTCTGATACAGGAGGAAATATTGATGGTTATAGGTCTTGTCGCCAAGGGTAAAATTAGCTGAAAAGTTCTTGGCAAAGAGTTTTGTTTTGTTTGATGCTAACGAGATTACCTCAGGTCCATTGAGTATAGTTGGGATAGAGCACACTCTCCTGCTCATGGTTCTGTTTGCTATTTGTGAAATAACTGGTGGGAACCAAGCCGCTACTCAGATCCTTTGGACTTAACGGACTGAGCATATAACCCTCTGCGCTCTTTATTACTTTTTACAGTAGTTGCTGGCAGTCCTGAAAGAGGCTTTAGAATCAGTGCATTTATTATGTTGGAAGCAATGGAAAAGGTGATTTCTGCGCGCAACATATTCTATAGAGAACCAGGCTGGCTATAAGGTTTTTGCTTGCACTTTTTCGATAGTATGAAACGGTCTATACCTACAATTTACCATTCGGTAAGGTCTGATACTATAGAGGAGACATCCTTTTTGAACATGGGACGCAGAGGTAGATCTTATACAAATGTACGGATGCTATTCCAGTCAGCCATAAAGTATCGGTATACTGTACGATAGAGATTTAATTTTTATCTTAACTGATACAACAGAGTGGTCGGAAGATCCAAGTGGAGATAGATCGGAAGCTGAACACAGTTCAGGGCAAGTTGTGAGAAAAATTTCCAGGAGACTTGCATACTGGCTATCAGTATCGGGCACACGGGTGGGTTCGTGAATAATCTGTTTGAGATCATAAGCAATGGTGAAATGATGACAAAACTCCCCTCATCATCAGTTTGTTTGAGCGAGTTATCCATTCAACATTGTGAACATTGAAGTTTCCACAGACATGAATATTAGCTGAAGGACAAGCAGATAGGACGTGGTCAATTTTCTCAGATATTCTTTTCAAGATAGTAACTTCGCTGTTGTGGCAGCGATAGAGAGCCAATATAAACGCAGTAGTTTGAACAAGTACAACCCGCAAGCACATATAGGGTAAGTTAAGACCTTCTCTGGATATGTCCCTACCACATGGAATGCCATACTTAATATATGCACATATTCCATGCCCATGGAGATCTTGGGGTCTGATTATAAAGTTAAATTAGAGTATCATTTACTTACGAACTCATCTAGGGAAATAGGCTGTCCAATACCAATTTCGCTTAGAAATAATGTCTGGTTCAGTCTCCTCTAATTGGGTTTCAACCTCTGGAAGATAAGAATTGAGATTCCTGATGTTCGAAAAGGAAACATGGTAGTGGGGGTCTACGTGAGACGGTGGAGATCTGGGTTTCATTATGGAGTTTTGGGATTTGTGTACTAGAGCGATAGACTTGCTTGGGGCAGGACAGAGACGGAAAGTAAGAGAGAAAGAGAAATGAAGAAGTATATTTTTGTAGAACATGAAAAGGTAAAGCCGTAACAATTATCCACTAATATGGCATCGGGAGGCCCCACGAGAAGCTACTGCATGGTCCAGAATCCATTCATCAAATGCCAATACAGCAGCCCTAGCACTTTGCACCTACTGATAAGACAGTCTCCTTAATGATTAATCCAAGGTCTGGGTCCCTGACTATCAGGCGGATAACGTCAGCCCAGATAAACTGTTTACATCCAGCATCCTTACTAATGACATAGCTTCAAGGATAGACATAGAAACAGAAAATTTCGGACATCTTTTGCGGCGGTTCACATCTTTGTTAAATTAGTGTTAGTGGGTATGATGTGCCTATTTGTTACATGTATTAGTTTTGTTTGATTCTTAGATGTTGTTATAAATTTCGGGTAGATATTACATAGGCTATTGATTGGAAAGAGATACATAACATTTCTTTTAATGTGACGTGTGCGTATTTTATTGCATTTGATTACTATATCTTTTACTTATAATGCTCTACTTTAATGTTTAGACTGAAGCACAGCTTCTCTGCAATTTTAATGTGAATAATACACATGTAAATACAGTACATTACCCTCTCTTATCTTTTTTTTGTTTCCCTTACCAACTGTGGAGTTAAGGTAATTGATTGTTTTGTTATAAATTTGTTCATTTTGTATTTTTATATATCTTTTGACTTTACTTTAAAAATATGTAGAAAGTGTTTTGTTATTTATATTTTTGTTAAGTCAATTTCTGACTATTTTTTTTAGCATTTTCGTTGCTTTTAATAGTTTATGTCTTCATATTCATAGCAAATCACTTACTTTTATGCTTTCACAAACTTAGTATATTTTCCTCTTTAAGCGATGGTGCAATCACTTAAGAACAATAACAAGAGAAACTTATTAGAAAATAGAATAATTCTGTTTCTATATGACAGTGTGTAAGTTTTTTTTTCCTCTGTAAGATCCATTGTGGTTTTTCAAATATTAGAGTAAAATATTTATCATACTTCCTTAAATGTGAATCGAAATTCAGAATGAGTTACAAATCATGAGTATTTATTTAAAATATTCCATGTTCATCAATGTGATAGATAAGTATGTAGTCTTATAACATTTTCCTCAAATGTGCCGAAAATGCCTATTCTTCTTAACTGTTGAACACACACACAAAGATATATATATATGTGTGTGTGTGTGTGTGTGTGTTTGTGTGTGTGTGTGTGTGTGTGTGTGTACGAAAAAATTAGTCTGGAGTAAGCCGAAGGATTAAAAGATGATTTTACAAAACGAGTTTCTTGAATAAAATAGATTCAAAATTCTAAAATGAATGGTCAGAACTTAGTTGCAAGACACATGTATAAATATATAATCCACATTCCGTACTATTTCGTTGAATCAACATTTATGAGTAGAGCAAGGCATACACATTTGCCCAGCGGTGGATCGAACCCACACACGTCGCGTTGACAGTCTGCAACTTTAACCATAGGATCATCAATCAGTACAGTAAATATTATGTGCATTTATAAATATATCTATAATATAAACCTGAACGTCTGTGTGTGTGTCTGGTCACGAATAGGCTTCTATATGGTTGACTATTTAAAAAAAAAACTGATTACATATAATGATAGAAGATGCATCGAGAATCAGGAATGGGTATGTTGGATCTGGCAGAACTGTGGTTCATACGAATTGTTGGGTCTGCGTTCGCGCCTGGCCCACAAAGTATGGAAATAAAAAATGAAAAAAAGTTTGCAAGTGTTTTGATATAGATTATTTATAAGAATACTTTGATAAGTATGTTTCAACTTAAATAGGGGTGGTATAATAAAATTGTGGGGTCGGCGTTCGCGCCTGTACTCCATGGAAATATGGCACAAACTTTAACAAAGACTGTTCATATCTATTTGCGTAAGTATACTTTGATAATTATGTTTCAATTTGAAGAAATATGGTATAATTAAATTATTGGGTGTTCGTTCGCGCCTGACCTCCATAGAATGTAAATATGTCACAAAGTCTAACAAGGTTTTTAATGAAGGTGAGGGTTCACAATAACACCCCTGATTTTAATCTTAATTCACGTTAGCTTTTATTTTTTTTGAGTTGAATCATATCGTGTCGAATAAATTCACCTCATAAATTCACATTCTTATTAAAGTGAAAGCCAAAAAAGTCGGAACGTTAAACAATTCTCAACACAAATTTTGCATAACTCTATTTTTCTTTCTCCACTTGCACGTGACACTCTTTCGAAAATAGATAAATAATAAAAAATAAAATCGTTACGTGTTATCGTGTCAAAAGAAGGAAAAAATTCTGCTCACGTGATTACGTGTCTTTTTAAAACATTTACATAACCTTTTTATTTTTATTTATATATCTCTTACAGCTTTTTTGTCAGTGTACGAGAAAGAATTCAGTTGATTCTGTGTGTTCTTTACATTACAATAGTACAACCCTGAATCCGACGGCGCAATATTACACCGTTCAATACTGTAAAACTCAAACGAAGCTGATCTGTTTGAAAAGGGCGCCATTTTTTTCTTATTCATATTTATATCGATTCTTTGCTTTAAAAACTAAAGTAATTGCGTGTTGACTTTTTTAATATCCCATTTTGCTGTTTCGGGTTATTTTACAAAAGTAAGTAAATGTTCATTATTTTTCAAAACTGTTTTGTTTCTTTGTTTTTCGATATTTCGCCGATATTATTTAGTAAGAGTATTTAGCAGAAAAGCCAACAAACGACTACCCGAAAAATAAATATACAAGAAATAAATGTTACCATAGAAAATAAAAGTTCAGTTCATGTTTTTTTTTTGTTTGGAAATAGTTTTAATGCTCTTTACTTGAAATAATTTCAGCGAACCGAAAATAAACGAAATTCGAGACGATAACTACTTAAATGAATTTTTATATAAACTACACATGCCATAATCAAATATTCCTCGAGCACAAAATAATGGAAAACATTAAAATATGTTAATAAATATTCCTTACATTGACGATACTCTCTTAAATTCTTAACACAGAATGCTCAGGTGTTCCTCCTTCAAATTAATTACGGGGCTCTCCATTTCAAAATCGCTGTCGTTTCGATTTTTTAAACCGGTTCGTGAATTAAAATATATTTTTTTACAAAATACTTAAAAATACTAACCAATAAACTTTTCTTACATAAAAGTAATTTTTATTGACTATGGTAACATTTATTTCTTGTATATTTATATTATTATATATATAACATTTTGTCTTTGTAAGGAAATATCATTTAGTTGGTCACTCTTGGATACGAATAGAAACAAAGTTGATATAAAACATATATTTTCGCGAAAATTATCTTCACTTTCATCATATTCTGCTTAGAGTAAAATTTTTGATTATCAATATCTATCTCTTTACAACCCCCTCCTTTTACTAGCCTATCATGCCTCCATCAATCACAGTCCATTTTGTGTAGGCTGTTTTTTAAACCAGTCAACGACGGGTACTTCTGCTAGTATATATATATTTCCATGCAATTTTTCTCATTTGCGGGGAGATGTTAGCAAGTTTTACAGGTTAATGTAATATATTTTCTTGAAAAAGATTTCAGCCTCAACAGAAAAATGTCCAACACAATGTTTTCGCGGAAAATTATTTTACCGAAAACTATTAATGTTAAAATTTAAAAAGGAAGATACTAGACAAAAAATATTTTAGTTACGCTAAATTAGATTTACCTTATATATTAATTATAATTTAATTGACATTTAGTTGAACTTATTAAGATTTTTAATATTTATGCATGTTCTCATTATAAAAACGATTATTATATTGATTATACTTTTTTGTCAGAATAAATGAAATTAATTGCATACGAAACATTAGAAAAAATGCAAAATTATCTGATTGTGTCAATACATCTTGGAACATTATGTAAATATATTTTGTAAAAAATGAGTATTTAGTAAATTGATCTGAAATTTATTTGATTTTAAAAGAAAAAAACATGTATTGAAAAGTTTCAAATCAATAAATTCTCAATACATTTTGTCATTATAAAAAGGATGATTCAGTTCATTAAATTAGCAAAGGAAACAACAATTATAAAATTCAAAATCAGCTAATTACCAATAAATGTTGTCATTATAAAAATTTTATTCATGTACATCCGACATAATTAATGTATAATATTTTATTTTAATGAAATAAAACATTTGTCTCATTATAATTATTAAAATAAAACAAAAATCGTTTTTGTGACAATATATTAATAATTCGTTGAGCAATGTTATTTTTTTCTTTTGCAACTAAAATTAATATAATAACTATATTTTATTTATAATTTAATGATTTGAGATTTTTCACTCTATTTAAAAGTTTTCGTCTACTGTATTATATTCAATTAATTTTATTTATTCTGTCAAAAAATTATAATCAATAAAATAATCGTTTTTTTATAATGAGAAAATGTATAAATATTTAAAATCTTAAAAAGTGCAACAAAATGTTAATTGCATTTTATTACTGCATAAGGCATATCTGTTTGAATGTAAATAAAATATTTTTTATTCTAGTATCTTCATTTTTAAAGTTTAATAATTATATTTTTCAGTAAAATAATTTTGTTGAATAGTTTTTAGTTGAGGCAGAAATTTTTTTCAAGAAAATACATGACTGTTTAAAATTATATTTATCAACAACATTAACAACAAATATAATGAAATGATATATATTAATTAATTAAACATGCTCAAAATAACAGGAAAAGTATAATCACATAATGTAATATATTTTTATTAATTAATATTACAAGAAGTTTTCTTTTTTTTTGTTTCGTAATAACACAAGATGTGTGAAAAAATAAAGTAATTTGTTTTTAATAAATTTATTGTTTTGTTTTTTGTGTCTTGACTCCGCGACTTCGTTACATTCAGTTGCGTTACATAATCAACCGTATCCACTTCGGATAGTTTGATTTTTGCCTAAACTGATCTCATATATTACTTTAAAAATATATAAATTCATGTTCTTTTGGAGAGGGCAGGCTATTTTTAAAACTATATCTACTTCTGTATCTTCTTTACATTTCTAGTTTTTAGCGATTATCGAGATTTCCGTGATGTGATACCTTCATGTGAAACACCTTTTTGTTCTAAAGTAACACTCTGCACTACTTTTTTAAACTAAATAAACGTTTTAAAATAAGTTGAACTATCAAAAACTTACAAAGCGAGGTAGAAAATGAACACTTTGAAAATCGATTTTATATATTTTAAAACAACAGTAAACAAGTAAATATATTTTTACAAAATATATATTAAGAGAGTGTAGTCTCTTTTAAAACAATACCCTGTTAAAAAACGTTTTAAAATTGGTTTCCAATCGATATGTATTCAATAATGGAGAGTTTTCCTAGCTATCAAAAATGGACGAGTTTTCCTGAATTTTACGCTGCAATAATTTTCGTTAAGTTTAACTATATAAATTGAATACGGCCAGTGAGTAAAATTTTGTTTCATCTGTAGGAAAATTTATATATTTATTATTATTATTATTATTATTATTATTATTATTATTATTAATATTATTATTATTATTATTATTATTATTATTATTATTAATATTAGAAGCAGCAAAGTTTAGAATCTGTTCTGAGACTACACAACCTTTTCTAGTGGAGGAGAACTCCTTGTTGACTGGTTTTCTTACTAAATAAACTCTTTAAAATAAGTTAAACAACTAACAACTTAGCAAGCAAGGTAGAAAATTCGAATTTGTTACTTTTAAAACAACAATAAATAAGTATAAATATTTAAAACATATTAAGCTGTCTGCAATTTCGTTTTTGAACTGAATAAACGTTTTAAAATATGTTGAACAACTAACAACTTAGCCAGTTAGCTAGAAAACGAAAACTTAGAAATCGATTTTACCTTTTTTAAACAACAGTAATTAACTAAAAAAGATTGTTATTCTCTTTTAAAACAATATCTTCTTCAAGAATGGCCCAAAAATGTGCGTATGAATTTTTGGTACCACGCTATTTGTAAATAGTGTGTTCATGTGCAATTCAAGTTTTCACGATATATGTTTATTTTTAATCCAATTGTAATTTTTTATTCAATTGTAAGGTGGATCACAGAATAGATACAAAACACCATCTCCTCCCCATATTAAGAATGACCTCCCAAATCATAAAATGATTATTTCAGCACGGTAGAAAAAATACATTAGAACCTAAAATTTTACTTTGCAATGTTTTTATTTTTAAATCATAAAATAAAACACATATAATGATTTTAAAACTTCATCCTGCTTTATTGTTTATTTGTTAAATACGTGGTTAATTAAAATTAAATCATAATTACATCCTTATATTTGAAATAATAGTGTTATTAAATTCTACCTATTGTTCATTTCAAAATGTAAACAAACTTATGTTTAAATTAATCGATAGCGGTGTTGAACATAAAGAGTCCCTTTTTAAGGATTATATTGTTCGACGTGTATTTTCAAGTTACATTCAAGTATGACGATATCATTTTGTTTATTAAATTGTTAGGTGGGAGTACAGAACAGTTATTTACAGAACAGTAACACAAACAGCTATATAAAAGCCAAAAAAGCCAAGTACGTCCAAGGATGGAATACTGCTGCCATATATGGGCCGGAGCTGCTAAAAACAGGCTATCCTGCCTTGACAGATTACAAAATAGACTTCGTGGCTTAGTGGGGGATACCCTTTTCTCTACCCTGCAACCTCTCTCCCACAGAAGAGACGTTGCGAGCCTATCCTTGTTTTATCGTTATTTCCATGGCAGCTGCTCGTCTGAACTCCAATGTCGGGTCTCCCCTCGCCAATCTTTCACAAAAAAACACCCGTCTAACTAGATCTACTGTGAAAAATTTTCCCCACTCTACATCTGTGCCTAAATCAAAACGTGGATTCCATGAACAAAGCTTCTGTCTTAAAACTGCACGCCTGTGGAACTCTGTTCCGTCTGCCTGCTTCCCACCGACTACAACTTGGATGTCTTCAAGTCCAACGTAAACAAACTCCTAATGAACCGCCCCCTTAAGGAAATACTTCATCAAATCTCCACACTAACGTACTGTACTTGCAATAACGCTTATCCCTGAGTGGCTTCTGGGCCTTGATAAGTGGTGACCACCGTGTAAAAAAAAATTAAAACGAAAAGATAGCGCCAATAGTTCTATCAAGCGATCAGTTAGTACGCGCATTTGCTGCCGGCAGCTATTGTGAAAAGTTAGTATTAATAGGTGCTCAGCGTGGTTTGAACAAAAGGTTAGTATAAATAGTTACAGTAGAAAAACCGTATTATCCAAATCTGTAAAGTGCATCTTTCTTTTTAAATCGGTATTTTATCAGAATATATACAAATCATCTCAAATAAATCGGTATAACATGCACAATATTATTATTATCACTATTCCAAAGGAATTCATAAAATATTTGGTGAAGAAATTTAAAATTAGTTTTTTATGCTATATTTACAGCTTCATTCCTTGCTCTCGCTCACCCCCTCTCCCTCTCTCTTTCCATATATCTCTCTGTAAAAATCAATGTGCAAGCGATAAGAAAATATAAACCGCTTGAAGTGGCCACAACAATTCTAGTAAGCAGTCAGTCTGATGCTATTAGAGATAAGGATTAGCAATAACAGTTATAGTAGTAGCGTACAATTATTAAATGTTATGTTATGGTAGTATGTATAGTCGCCGGTTGGAACCCCCTTAATAATCGATTTGGTAAAAAAAGATTTTTTAATCGATATTATATCAAATTATATAAAATATTACCTAAAATGAAACAGAAAATCATGATTATTATTATCACTATTCTAAAGGAATTCATTAAATATGTGGCGAGGATTTTTTTCATGCATTACCCACGGCTTTATTACTCAGTAGTAGTCTGCAAGTAAAGTAACATTTTGTTTAGCCGAGCAGTTACTTGCTCGACTTATATATATATATATATATATATATATATATATATATATATATATATATATATATATATAATTATTTCTAAAATTAAATAATGTCCCACCTCACAAAAGTCATAAAAGCCATAGATTAGAAATCGCCCTCATATTGGCTCATTAGTTGAACACATCCGAACTCAGTATTCTAAATTCGAGCCACTTCAACGCGAGGTGAATCCTTTTTCTGAAGAGTGGATGTTTGTCTTTATGCGGACCTTACGCTCTACATGTAGAGATAGTCAAACGAAATTAAGAAAAAAATCATCCGAGTTATTTTAATGTTTAACAGCTGTTTTATAACCAAACCAGCTGATATGTTTGCAGCTTGCCTCTCGGTACATTGGTGTCTGACCATTTTTTAATTAAACGTTTGGATTGCATCTTGTTTTAAATGTTCCTTTCGCACAGACTTGTGCTTGTTCGTCGCTGTCGTCACCACATGGTTCTAAGATACTTTTTCTCCTGTCTCTACCGTCGAGGTGACATAAAATTGTGACATGGTCATTTGCATACGTCGGGCTGTCGCTGCTGCTACATACGTGTCTGTAACTTCCTTACATGACAACCTTTGACACCGCCTAAAATAAGAGAATGTTTATAAAGTAAAATAGGTCATGCAAACCACTTCGTGTTCGACTGTGGAATATACATACTTCTTCTCAACAACGTGCTTATATCGGATTATTTTTTGTAGGGGCTTTAAGTTTTCGTTCCAGTGTCAAGTAAAAACAGCATCTCAAATCAGGGTAAATTATTTATAAACCATGGCATGCAAATCGGTCAAAGACAAGATCAAATATTCTCCCAGCTACTCATGAACATAGAATTAAAGGACAAATCTTCATTATGCACCGTATAAATGGTTATACACAGACAATCGCCAACCAGTTCGATCATCGAAGATATTCATTATATTTGTTGTGATCAATTAATTCGAACGCAAACGACATAATCTTCAAATCGCTGCCAAGTGTTTGTAAGAAGAATTACAGATTATCGGTAGAGGGAATCAGTAGTGGCAATTAAATGTCTGAAAAATAATGGCGTCTGACGTTGACGTTTGTAACTGAATCCATTATTGTCTCATATACAAGATTGAATGTGGATAGCAAGATAAACTATTCGGTGTTCTAATACAAAATAATTGGAATCGTATATGATAATAAAAGTGACATATACAGGAATTTTTGTCTTTAATACGTGGCCAAGAAAGTAAATAGTTCCACTTATTTAATGATTTGGGGTTTTGTTGGGAGAGGAAGTATTTTTAGAGGAGGATATCGTTTGCCATTCGGCGTCAAATATTGGATGTACTGGTTATAAATTTCTGTGCAATATTAAAGAAAATCCCAGAAAAAATAGTGAATATTATTGTTGTTCTTTTAATTGCAAATATTATTCTAGCCATAAGCACAAACAGGAATATAACTGCTTCTATAAGACTGAACAATCTTGTCTGGAATGATACGCCACTATCCATTAGGTAACTAATGTACAACGTCTCAACAAGGGAGACGCGCAGCCGTTTACGGCGGCAAAATGCTAACGGTAAATCTGCACAGATGGGAAAATGTACAAGTTAATGCTGCATGTGTAATGTTTACATTTTTTTATTGAAATATGTAAATTGCCTTCTTCTCTAGTCTTGAATATACGTATCTTTCTGTTCAAAGTACACTTCATATTTTGCAGATTTATCATAATTAATGAAGCTATTGCACCAGCTCACATTCATATAAGCAATCATATAAAAATAATGTATACCATTTTGCAAACAACTCATTACAATATGTGCTGGTGTATGTGTATCATAAGGTAAATATAACTTTAAATTTTAACGTGACGTTTTTATTAGAAAATATTACAATATTGATATGTGCTTTATGTTAAAAATTCATTAGTTCGAATTTGATTCTAATATTCATGGAAATATGGAAAATATTTTAATATACAAAATATGTAACATTTAAAAAAACAAAGGTTTAGCATTTATCCATACATGCAAGGTGCTGATACATGGTCTTTCTTTTCACATTTTTTCGTCGTCGTGGTCATGTCATGCGATCGTTTTGTTTGTTGGACTGAAAAAAATCACGATTTTACATGAGGACTGATAAGCTTAGTTTTCTGCAAGGTTTTGTTTAGAAAGAATAGACATAAAAGGGGGAGACTGGTGTGTTTTTCTAAATTATTTATTTTTACCTTGACTTTCTTACTTACTGAAGAGGGATATGGAGGTAATATTCTGCTGAAATCTGTTCTACATTATTAAAAGTTTCTCATTCGTATGGCCTTAATCGAGAGGCAAATTAAAAAACTTTCTTTCTCACAGCTCGAAAACGTGATGTCAACGTTCATCGTTTAACACGGTGTTATTCATCTTTATATCGGTTGCCAGCTTAACTTTACATCATCCGTATTTAATTCAACACTGAGAATGACGCTGCCTTACAAATTTGGGATATAATGCACTCAGTCAGTATGACAATTATCAGAATACGTAAGTTTTTTAATGGGTGATATTTTTGCATAATTGCATCTCCGAAAAGAATGTTTTTTGATATCTACATGTACGCAGACGTGTTTGCGGAATTTTGATTCGATTTTAATAGATGTAAAAATAAAAAAGTATATTATAATTTTTGTGAGCATTTCTGTCTCCTGGATTCATATAGCAATTACGTAGATAAAATACGTACCCCATGATTTAATATCTATTCGAATAAATGCTTAACTAACGCTGCTTTAGTTAGAAGGTGGTACGATCTCCAAATTGTTAGATATTGTTTTCTTGAAATTCCTTTCCGTATTTTTAGATGATATATCTATCTCATCGGTTGCTTTATTTACGCTGCAGTCGGTGTTGTTTTCGACGTTAATCCTGTATATTTTTCCATAGCCATGCAATTTACTGAATTTCGAATCCTACAATTTACTTAATAGTTAGTATCATTCCTCGTCATCTGATTTGTAAATATTATGTTTCATACATTATTTATTTATTTCTAAAAATGTTCGTTCACTACGCTGTCTTCAGTCTGTACAGTGAAGGTCACCAACTAAAGAATAAATCGACACATGAATATGACCCGATGTTACAACAATTGGTAAATACTTAGGGCGACGAAGTTAATACTAAAAACCAATCCGAAGATAGATGGGGTATTAATCCCAATAAGTATAAGATTTTGTTAAAGTTAAAGTGACTATAATTATTATGGAAGTCCATTCTTATATTCTGATAGGCAGATGGTGAAGCACTGCAACAGCGTTCTAACAACTCATGCAGTTGAACTGGCTCTGCACATATTCACTTGCCTTTCCGCCTAACTTTGTCTACAACGCTGACGGGGAAACCCTTGTAATCAGGCAAACCTAGTCCCCTTATTCGCCCAGGCGTGTATCCAGAGAAGCAACTCGATACTTTAAAATGTATAGCCACGGCAGATGCTGTAGTGGTTCACCAGATATCCTTTATATATATATATATATATATATATATATATATATATATATATATATATATATATATATATATATATATAATATGCAATATTTATACACGACACAGTGAGTAACGCCTTCGTTCCGTATTTTTTTTTCAATACTTGACCATTGACGAAACTTAATATGTTCCATAAATTACTCTATGCATTGTTGTACAACTGACTTTAGAAAATTGTGATGTGTCTTTCTGATTGGATATATAGGGTCACAATGTCAGCAATGTCGCTTTTCATGACATAAAGTTCACGAAAATTGACACCAATTCCCGCGTGAATATTTTAGGAGCAAGATTTTCTTTCAGCTTTATTAGATTCCAGCTTGTCATAAACTGTCCGTCCAGGCTTTAATCTTATTAGAGAGCAAGACATCGCAAATCAATATGATGGTTATTAATAAAACCAACCGTGGTTGCAGAAATAATTACTATACCCAACGAATATGGTGGTTTGGGCATAAAACGTATATAATCTGTGCTGTGAGATAAAAATTACAATAAAAGTTTACTTAATGAAGACATATTCACAGCTGTCCATACATCCATAGCAGTAATAAAAAGTTCATCGTCTTATTGTTGATTTTGGACAGTAAAAAAATGAAGAAATATAAAAGTTTTGTTTTGACTCGGTTCCCCGTCTCTAACAATACAGAAAATGCTGCAATCGAAACCAAATATGGAACAAAATATGATTCTTCATATTCTTATTTCTTCAGCGATAATGTTATGAGAAGATAAAATCCGTACTAATATTATAATGTAAACGTTCCTTATCCAAAATTGTGAGGAAAAATGGAAAAACTGAAACAAAAATAGGAAATAAGTTTATCATAAAATAATTAATATTCAGTAAAGTTAGTCGAATCGAAAAGAAGTGGTTTACTACATACATAAATATTGTCTGAATAAGATGGCGGACGAAAAACGGATATAAAGTCTAATATATTTAGTTAGATTTTAGAGTTGGTATACAAACAGTTTTCCGAGTGGCAGCGAATTTTAAGACAATTTACAAAAGGTAAGGAAATTGTACGGACTGGCTTGTGTTTGCGAAAGTTGATGGCAGTTTTTAATCACGAGCAGCTGAATGCAATTGGTGGCTCGGAGACGATCGAGATGAGGCTCGTCAGCTGAGGTACACTGGAAGACCTCATCAGTTTGCCCTGTATTTAAGAATTCAGGTGATAAGTCATCTCCCTCTCAGTACAGACCAATAAGTCTCCTGTGTGTTATGAGTAAGTTGCTGAAATCCATATTAAATAGAGAAATAGTCAACCACCTCAGCAGGAATAACCTAATTAGTGACACACAATATGGTTTCCGCTCTGCTAGATCTACCGCAGATGTACTGACGGTTATATCCCACAGGATTAGTGAATCTCTTGACAAAGGCTTCCTTTCTAGGGCAATTGCTCTTGACATATCAAAGGCCTTCGACAAGGTATGGCATAAGGGTCTATTTCACAAGATTTCCAGCTACGGTATAACTGGAAATGTTTTCTCAATCATTAAATCATTTCTCTCTGATAGGCTGATAAGAGTAGTGGTAGATGGATAAAAATCGGAGGCCTGCAATATAAATGCTAGAGTCCCTCAGAGGTCAATCCTAGGCCCAGCTCTCTTCCTGATCTACATCAATGACCTCCCTAAACACATACTTAAATCATTCGTTGACATCTATGCTGATGATACGACCATCTACAGCAACACATTAAAGGCTGTAAATGACAAAGCTCTCTCTGATTCTCTCTCCTCTGATCTCGAGCGCGTGGTTCAGTTGGGGAAGATGTGGCTGGTTACCTTTAATGCATCTAAAACCAAACTCCTATCCTTACATCATCAACGCTCTGATCCCCATCTGGCATCAATTGTGATGGATGGCTCTCGTCTGGGTGAGGCCCCGTGTTTTGATAAGCTTCTTTACTCCTGATCTGAAATGGAACACGTACATCAAGTCTGTTGCCAAGGTCGCTGGAAAGATGGTGGGATCCTTCTACCGCTCCAGAAGATATCTCACTACTTATGCAATTCTCTATCTATATAAAAGACAAGTACGTCCAAGGATGGAATACGGTTGCAATATCTGGGCAAGAGCTGCTAAAAACAGCCTATCCTGCCTTGACAGAGTACAAAACAGACTTCGTGGCTTAGTGGGGGATGCCCTTTTCTCTACCCTGCAACCTCTCTCCCACAGAAGAGACGTTGCGAGCCTATCCTTGTTTTATCGTTATTCCTATGGCAGGTGCTCGTCTGAACTCCAATCTCTGGTCCCCCCTCGCATATCTTTCACGAAAAAACCCGTCTAGCCGAATCCACTGTGAAAAATTTCCCCTACTCTTTATCCATGAACAAAGCTTCTTTCTTAGAACTGCACGCCTGTGGAACTCTGTTCCGTCTGCCTGCTTCCCACCGGACTACAACTTGGATGTGTTCAAGTCCAATGTTAACAACTTCCTAATGAACCGCCCCTTAAATAACCACTTCATCAAATCTCCACACTAACGCAATGTACCTGCATAACCCTTATCCCTGAGTGGCTTCCGGCCCTTGATAAGTGGTGATCACTGTGTTAAAAAAACAAAAAACCCTGTCTCGATACGCTTAAATCGTTTTTCTACAGTGAGGTCATACACGCACCCAGAGTTTTCGGCATTTTCTTCTGTGTTGTTTATGTTAGTTATATTTGTGAACTCGTGTTTGATCCCTGTGAGCATTGCCAATGTTAGAGATGACGACACAGCCAGAAGAAAAGATGAAAGGAAAGAACTACAGGATGCACAACCTTGGCGTCTGAGATAAAAACAACGTGTGCACAATCTAACGATAAAGTTAGAGACGTGGATGACCTCAGAGCTATAACCAGAAGTTACGCATGGCGAGGGAATGAGGAAATTAATGTCGTTGTGACAAAAATAAAACAAATTAATCGAGTTATTACTTCTATGTACCTTGTGATGTGGATTGTATATAATGTTTAGGTCTCGTCTGTAAACGTGTTTAACGTTAAATCGTTAATGGTAGAGATGACTATACGGCTAAAAGAGAAATAATAAAAGAGAAAAAATCTAAGGCAAACCACCTTGGTGCTTGCGATTGTTTTCTCGCGAAGGAACATATGTTTGCACAATAACACCGATAGTCGATTTCTAAATCTTATTCACAAGATGTGATACATTATAACTTATCATCATCATTTTTAGTAATTCTTATTTCAACTCTTTTTTTCCGTATTTTCTGATTTTTTTCCGTTTTGCTATCTAGCAACTTTTTGAATGCCTATCTTATCGTCTCCATTTAAATCTATGTGTTTTATTCCAAATCTCTACCTTTAGAAATGTTTTAAAAAATAAGCAATGAGTTGCAAAAGAAAACCATACATAAAATTAACAATCAGATAATATTTTTATAATTATAACCAAAATAACAGTTTATGAATGAGATCTTTTTCGTCTAGTTTAAGATTTGATGAGCTCATATTTGAAGATAGTAGTAACGCTAATAGTAAAACTTAGTTACTGTGCGCAACGAACCAAAGTATTACGTTGAAAGTAGTTTTTTTGTATTTGTTTTTTGTTGTTTTTTTTTGCATGCAGGTAAAGTTTATTTCTCAGTGGTTTATCGAGATTAGTGAAACTATGTTTTTAATACGTTTTGTTTCTCCTCTCGCCACTCTCTGGCTGTGGAGAGTGTTTAATTAGCATGCTAGATTGCTGTCAGTATGAGGAAAATCTATTTCGGAACAAAGATCTTGATCTAAATATGAATGTGATCCGCTTCCAGTAATAAACTCGAGTAATCGAAACATCTGTGTTTTGAAGTGGAGAATGTTTGATATTTGCGTGCTTTTTTATTGGCTGAAATAGAATGTTTTGTATGCGCCTTCTAATCCAATCAAGAATACATGTTTTTGCGTAATATTGTTTGATTACTATCGGTTTTAATATATGTTTGATATATCTTACCCCATAGCAATGTTGATTTAATATAATTCAAAAAAGGTAAAGAAAGATAAATGTTAGATATATATATATATATACATATATACACATATATATGTATGTATATATATATATATATATATATATATATATATAATTACTGACATGCCTAGGCAGTGTTGCTCTGATCATGAGAAAATAACACAGAAAAAAGTTTTAAAGTGTGCGTAAAAGTTTTATATAAAATATATATGCCTCCCTCATTCAGTGCCTGTTTACATGCACTTCACAATCCGTCTCTATTTCGTCTTGCCCTGTTTTCTATGTTTCCATTCTTTTTCTATTCCACTATTTCACCTCTGCTCATGCTTGCCCATTGTTTAATGTAAGTAATTCGTTTGAACTTACAGTTTTAAAGTCATTGCTTACGAGCAATTCCAAACCTTTGTTATCTTTCTGAAAAATGTAATGAATTTATAATTATTTTGCTTTATTTCGGATAATGCCAGGTATCTTTTCTATCATTTAATTTTCTCTTAATTGTTCAAATTAATCGTCAAAACAAAAGAAAACAACGATCATAGGGCAGCTTCTATTCTGATCTTAAAATATTAATCAATAGTTGGCTGTAAAAAATTTGTTTGCATTAAAGAAAATCTTGTGAGTATAAGAAACACAAGTAATTTGATGACTTTAGTTTGTGAAGCAAAATCTCACCTCTTCACTTGGCTAAGAATGTATTATATAGTATTAGCGGGACACGAGTCCCAAAAATGAGCAACAGAAAAAAGTACTTATTTCCATTCGTTAGTTTGTATTACTAGTTTATTCCATTTCTTTAGTAAACATCAAGCTTTAGTAGAATACATAACAGTATAACTATTGTAAGAACAGTAAAGCGTGCGTTGGTAGATAATCTCGGGATGAACAGAAAAGAGTTGGACAGCTACAGCGACGAAATAGATCCTACGACAATGGGAGAAGGTATCGCATAATGCAAAACAAAATGGTGGAGAGATAGTTTCGACAGCAAATTGTGTCCTATGTATTCACGTCCTGGCAGGGGAAAAAAACTGGAAAAAACCAGGGAAGGATTTTATTTATACAGCAATGAAACAAACTCCCTAATGATCATGATGACTGAATGCGTATAGAAAAAAAATCATTCATTTTGATTGGATGCGGTAGTTATTGTTGGCAATCACTTCCTTCATATTGTTGGCAATCACTTCCTTCATATATTAATAATCAGATTTTTCTAGAAAAAAATATCGGGAACTTACGGAAGGAACAACATGAAGGTTGACAATATCCCGATCTGTGTCTGTATTCGAATTTAATCAATTCAATTCAATGATGATGATGATGATGATGATGATGACGATGATGATGTTATAAAAGTTGGTAAATAAACAGAATAAAATATTTGTTTTTAACAGTTTAGTCATTTAAGCATCAGTGCAAAATTCAGAATATTTCTGTAAATCTAATATATTTTATGGAGTCAAAATAACAAAAGTCAATCTTGAAACTATATTCATATTTATTTGGTCATAGCTTAAATATTGCTAAACATCTTTTTTGTAGTTGTTTATCTGCAGCGTTCCCTCCCTACTTTGATTTGGGAGTTTTTGTTAGGCACATGATTTATTCGTTCGAAAAGACATATGTATATGTTTTATCGTTCATGCTTGACATCATTTGTTCATACAAAAAATCAGGACACATATAAAAGACATCTAAGCTAATGAATCGGTGTTTCTGTTGCGATTTATATAGGAGACAACGTTATGAAAATAATTCTTCAAAGTTTGCCGTTGGAATACGTGTCGATTTATGATTCACATTTTTGTAAATTAGTGAATTTGTATATAAATGTATTACATTTAATTTAATAATAGTGTTTTTGAAATAAGGTTAGGTTAGCGTTTCCGTCATATGTTAATAGCAAAAAATATTTTTTTACATGAGGGTCACCAGTTATAAAGGCCCGGAGGCGACTCAGGGATAAGGGTTATTCCGTGTACAGTAATAAATGAGATATTATTGTAGTAATAGTTAGTATTGGAGATTTGATAGTGTCTTACTTAAGGGGGCGGTTTGTCAGGAATTTGTTTATGTTGGACTTGAAGACATCCAAATTGTATGCAGGTAGGGAGCAGGTGAACGAAAGAGAGTTCCATATTCGTGCACTTCTGAAAAAGAAGCTCTGCTCATGGAATCCACGTTTGGATTTAGGCGCAGATAAAGAGTGGATAAAATTATTGACAGTAGTTTCAACAGGATGGCTGTTTCTCGTGATGATTGGCGAGGAGGGACCAGAGATTGGAGCTCAGACGAGCACTTGCCATGGAAATAACTATAAAACAAAGACAGGCTTGCAGCGTCTCTTCTTTGGGAGAGAGGCTGCAGGAAAGAGAAAAGGACAACCCTAAGCAACGAAGTCTATTTTGTACTCTGTCAAGATAGGATAGGCTGTTTTTAGCAGCTCCTGCCCAGATGTGGCAGCAATACTCCATCCTTTGACGTACTTAGCTTTTATACAGATAGAGAATTGTATCAGTAGTGAGATATCTTTTGGAGCGGTAAAAGGATCCCACCATTATCTCAGCGTCTTTGGCAACAGACCTGATGTACGTGTTCCATTTCAGATCAGGTGTAAAGGTCAAACCCAGAAGCTTGTCACAACATGGGGTCTCCCCAAGACGAGAGCCATCAATGTCAATTGATGCCAGATGAGGATCAGAGCGTTGATGATATAAAAATAGAAGCTTGGTTTTAGATGCATAAAAATCACCAGCCACCTCTTCCCCCACTGTACCACGTGCTCAAGATCTGAGGAGAGAGAACTTAGTCATTTAAGGCCTTTGATGTGTTGCCATAGATAGTCCTGTCATCAGCATAGATGTCAACGAATGATTTTAGTATGTGCTTTGGGAGATCAAGAAGAGAGTTGGGCCCAGGTTGGACCCCTGAGGGACTCAAGCATTAATACTGTTGGCCTCTGATTTCTGCCCATCAACCACTACTTTTATGAACCTATCGGAGAGAAATGATTTAATGATTGAGAAAACATTTTCAGTTATACCGTAGCTGTAAATCTTGTTAAGTAGGGCCTTACGCCATACTTTATCGAGGCCTTTGATATGTCAAGAGCAATTTCCCTGGAAAGGAAGTATTTACTAGAGATTCACTAATCCTATGAGATATAACCGTTAGCACATCTGCTGTAGATCTTGCGGAGCGGAAACCATATTGCATGTCACTAAGAAGGTTGTTTCTGTTGAGGTGGTTAACTACTTCTTAATTTAATATGGATTCCAACAACTAACTCATGACATACAGGAGACTTATTGGTATATACTGAGAGGGAGATGACTTATCACCTGAGTTCTTAAATACAGGACATACTGATGAGTGTTTCCAGGATGTTGGAAAGCACTTCTCCTTAAGGCAACGCTTAAACAGTTTTGTAAGTATGGGGACAATTTTTGGTTGGAGCTTTTTAAGCACTAACTGAAATGCCATCATGGCCAGTTGCTTTACTGGAATCAAGGTTCTTGGTTAGCTTGGCGAACT
Organism: Euprymna scolopes; assembly: GCF_053919585.1. Classification (NCBI taxonomy): domain Eukaryota; kingdom Metazoa; phylum Mollusca; class Cephalopoda; order Sepiida; family Sepiolidae; genus Euprymna; species Euprymna scolopes. Next base: position 59,719,020 of record NC_136489.1, on the reverse strand, counting down.
CACGCACAGATATTTGTATGTTGCATAGCGTGTTGTCTGTTATAGGAGGAAATACGTGGAGTTAGTGGCCTTCGTCACATAGGGAAGAATTTGCTGCAAATTGCTTGGCAAATAGTCTGGTCTTGTCCGATGCTGACGAGATGACCTCAGATCCATTGATGATGATTGGGATAAAACGCACGCTTCTGTTCAGGATCCTGTTTGCTATTTGCCAAAACTGGTGGGAACCAAACCGCTGCTCACCTACTTTGGATTAAACGGACTGAGCATATAGCTCTCTTGCATTTTTATTACTCTTTTACAGTGGTTGTTGGCGGTCCTGAAAGCAGCTTTAGTCTCAGTGCATCTATTACGTTGGTAGCTATGAAAAAAGTGATTTCTGTGCGCGATGGCAGTTTCACCTTCTGGGGAGAACCATGACTGGCTGTTACGTTTTTGTTGGAATTTTTGGATGGTAGATCAGATATGAATGTACGGAAGCTATCCCAGTCAGCCATAGAGTATCGATATAGATTACGGTGGAGAGGTTCGTCTGAAGACTTATTACATTTCATTTTCATCTTAACTGCTACAAGGGAGTGGTCGGAGGACCCCAGAGGAGATAGAACGGAATATGAACATAGCTCAGGGGAAGTTGTGAGGAAAAGGTCTAGAAGGTTTGCATATTGACTGGTAGTATCGGGCACACGGGTGGGTTCGTAAACAATCTGAGTGAGGTAATAGAGGGCAGATATAAATGGAGTGGTGTAAGCTAGTGCAGCTCGGAAGCACATATAAGGTACATTAGAGTCTTCTCTGGAGATATCCTTACCACATGGAAAGCCAACTTTAATGTAGGCACAAATTCCATGCCCATGGCGATCTTGGGGGTCAGATTTAGATGTTAAGTTAGAGTATGCTTTAATTATGAATTCGTCTAGGGCAGTGGTTGGCCCTATGCCAGTTTCGCTTAGAAAGAAAATGTCCGGTTTCGTCTCCTGTAATTGTGTTTAAACCTCTGGAAGGTTGGAACGTAGACCTCTGGTGTTGGAGAAGGAGACCTGGTAGTTAGAGGTCTACGTTGGAGGATGGGGTTCTAGGTTTATTCGGGTTTTTTTTTTTTTTGGGGGGGGGGGGTTTCGAGAATGGTCATGTTGAGGTTTTGGGATTTGTGGGGCAGGTCGATAGATGGAACGTAAGAGAGAAAAAGACAAAATTTTTTTGTAGCACATGATAAGGTAAAGCCGTAACAATTACCCACTAGTATTGCATCGAGAGACCCTACCAGATACTACTGTATGGTCCAGATTCACTTCAGCAAATGGCGATACAGCAGCCCCGGTACTTTGCACCTGCTGATAGGACAGCCTTCTTAGTGGTTAATCAAAGGTTCGGATCCCTGACTATCAGCCGGATAACGTCAGCCCAGATGAAACGTTTACCTCCAGCAACCTTACTAGTGACATGACCACAAGGATATACATAGAAACGGAAATTTTCTGACATCTCAGACTACTGTTCACAAAGTACTACCCACCTGGAAAGCAGCTTTTTCTTCACCTTTTGTCAGAAAAAATCACTCATTGGAAATGAGGACAGAAGAACAAAAAAGGAGAAGTGAGAGTTACTGCAGCTACCGATAACACATCCACTGCATTACTTACTCTCCATTTAAAAAAAGTTGAGAAGGATATATTAATATATACTTAATATAAGTCCGTTGCCCCATTCCCAGCTTAGGATAGTACTTGAAGATAGTATCCCCTCCCATGAATACTTTTTGCCTTTATCTACCTCGAACTAGAACGTTCGAGCATCCCAGCTACACTCTATAATAAATATGCTATATTTATATATTAAACCGAAACAGAACGACGTTTATAGAATGGTTTGTTTTATGAAATTTTCGCTCAGTGAGTGTGGGTCAAGTGAGAGAATCGCATAATGTTTTACACTCTGACTTCCTCTTAGTAATCTCCTAAAATAATTCGTATGAATCCGCAAATACAAAAAGCACAAAATTCGATCGAAACTGATATTTTAATTTCTAGAAACAGGAACTATTATGTGTCCTACCCAACAAAGAAAAAACGTGTGTCATGAAATCGTTGTTACTATCACTATAATAAACTAGTTTTAAGAATAAATGTATTTACTTTAGATATCAGATATAGTTTTCCTAACAACATATACAGACGCTATAATCCGCATTAAATCCGATTTCCAGCTTATATTCCTGTGAAAAACAAAAATGTTTTCATCGTATAATGAGTGATACTAAAACAGCATCTGAGATGATGTGTGCAAAAAATACTTAAACGATGGAAAATGTTGTTTTTATATGTTATTAGATTAAATGAAAACGTCAAAAATAGTAATAATCACAAATACAAATCGTAAAAATTAATCGTAAGGTTAAACTATTCTTAAAGATGAAAATTCAATCTTCAGTGCACGTAACACTCAAGATACAATTCAGCTAAAGGAATCCTACCCAGTCATGGCGACCGAAAGGAAAGAATGCTACCCCGTGAAATAATTAAAGAGTTTCCTTCAAATATCCGTGCAAGTTCCTTAGTCTGAGAGAAAGATTTCCTGAATTCGAGATAGCACACATGAGGAAAAGCAGGGCGTCCAAAAAGTCACTGAATGGTTAGTCTTAAATAGATTCTTTATGATGATATCTTTCTGTAACACAATCTGACTAAGACATTGGGAATTTTTTTATATGCAAAATTCAAACAATCTTTATTTATGAAAAATAATATCTTTTAAATGTTGCCCATTTTCAACTTTGCATATTTGGGCTCCTTCCAAAACATTATTCGTGACATTATAGAATCTCTGTATTGCGTCGGAACTCTTATTTCGTTCCTGGTGTTTTATCTTAATTCTTGCAGGCTTTGGGGTTCGTTAAAAACGGGCACTTTCTATTGGATATCACCATAAGAAAACGCCGGGACTAGTCAAGTCTGCGGAACATGGTGGCTACTTGATACTGCCATAATGCGATATAATGTTATCGCCAAAGCATTGCCTGCGTAGTTCAATAGTGTCTCCCGCCGTATGTACCGTAGTCCTATCTTGTTGGAACCAGAATCCGGGCCCGTTTTTAATCTGTGGGCGCAGGAAGTCTGTAATCATGGTCCGGTATCTCTCTCAAGTAACAGTAACAGAATTTTTGTCTTGATCTTGAAAATAATAAGTTCGAATAATCTTCCCCTCCATAACTGCACACCAACCAGTGGTCTTTATGGGATGCAATTTATGTAAATGGATTGTCCTTGAATTTTCAGAGCCCCAAAATCTGTGATTTTGTTTGTTAATGAATCCATTCAAATGAAAATGTGCTTCAGATGACAATAAACTTTTGCACAAAATTGGGAGTCTTTTCGGACAAGTTCGTGCATTTTAACTGCATATCGAATCCTTGTCTGGAAATCTTCATGCTTCAAGTGTCCAACAAGCTTCACTTTATAAAGAAAGAGTTTTAAACTGCAGAATAAGGTCTTTGAATCAAAACAATTGACCCCTGATATTAGTAAAACAATTTCACAATTTGCTTACGTTGTTTAATGCTATACTTACTTATAATTTATTTCCAAAATATTATTTGGAAAAAAATCTTAAATAGAGAAAAAATAATCATTAATAGTAAAAAAAAAAAAACCCAAAGATTTTCAACCCTTTAATAACTCGTGTGGACACGCTTCGATCAGAACGTTGCGAAAATAACACCTAAGATAGAAATAGCAGTTTAAAGAGTTGAAGTAATACGAATACTCAGTTTTTATCTTTAAAATATAGAAACGAGATATCTGTTTTTACAACATACTAAAAACAAGAACTATTAAAACTATTCAACGACCACCATCTTTATTCGATTCATCAACGGCATTATTCGACTTAGTCTCATCTTCATCAGTATCATTCACTGTTATCAACATCGTCATTAAATGTAAAACTAGCGTCATATTTCACCCCATCATCATCATCATCATCGTCATCGTCATCATCATCATAATCATCATCATTACCATCATGATTTAAAATGGACAAAAATATAAACCTGTTTTTTATTCTAAATTTTACAACCATATTTGAAGTAACACAAATCCTATTTTCTTTTCCCACGATTCATGTCAATTGTCTGAATCGATTGCTGTTCGAAATTCAAAGCGTCCAATCGCAATAAACACGAGTCTGCTGGCAGATCAGAATCAAGTGATGTTCGATTTGTTCGATTCGCGTTTCTATTGAGGCCATTGCACAACCATGGCTCCCATCTTTGATCGTCAGTGCGGCTTCTTTTACGAATAAAGAATAAAGAAAACCAAATAGGTGATCAATAGGGCAGACATCTTTGCAAATGGTCTACGTCTTTTGATCTGTTGGCACTTGAACAGTTTCCTATTACTGGCAGTTTCCCTCATCGCCGCGAGGGCTGATCATGCCATCGAAGTGAACCAAACGATAAAGTATCGGAAATAAAAAAACAGGGAGATAATTCAGTAAGACTTTGATATCAAAAATTGATCCTATCTGAAAGAGAACGTCAAATAATAGACAAGAATAAAACAAAACAATTAATGAGGGAAAATGGAAAACGATAAATAACAAGATAACAAGAGAAAAGGAACGTTTTTAAAATAGTAATAAAATAGGGAGAAAAACGAACCAAAAAGCAAAGAACTAGAAACAGACAATGACAAAAAGTAAAGAGTACCGAAAAGCGGAAAGAAGAAAAAGTGTAAACTCAAGGAACACAAGAAGAAAACACAATGTAGGAAAATTCAAACAGTAAAAGAAAATGTAAAATCCTAATGGTAGAAGATAGGGATGGGCGATAATAGAAACAAAGAGTTTGAAAAACGCGAGAGGATATACAAAAACTGCAAAGGAAATACTTTGTTTAAGATATAGTAATATTGGTGTAATCAACCTAGATGGGCTCAGTCTATTTGGTGACCGCGCTAAATTACGTCTAACGATACTGTGTTTGTTTTATTTCGATATTGATTTTAAATATAATGAATAAGAATATGGGTAAAGTAATTTCAGTCAACAAATGAAGCATGCATTGTACCCCCGTGAGTGTACATTGAACGAGGCATAAAAAATGACTACATTCAGCATTTCCCCCAATTTAACCCTAAAAATCCATTTTACTTATGAATTTATGTGAGCGATATAATTTACTCAAGTTTTTTTATGCATGCATCTTTTTATAGTCATACTTTAATGTAGAAGTTAACATTGTTTTCTGTGGATATCGTGGCTGTCTGAAGCCATAAGTTATTTAACGGAAATTTTATAAGTGAACTCTTGAGGATTGTGAATATTTTTGGGGACAATCTTTTTTAGTATCTTTTTCTTACAATAATACACAAAACTCAACATGTGTTTTCTTTTCGTTTTAATGCTATTAGTTTAATTATAATTACGCGTGATTTACAATAGTGTGATGTGTGTGTGATATGTGTGTGTGATATATGTGGGTGATGTATGTGTGATATGTGTGTGTGATATGCGTGTGTGATGTGTGTGTGATATGTGTGTGATATGTATGTGTGTGTGGGGGGAATATGTATGTATGTTTACATTGTGATTTTGTTTACATTCAGCACGTGCCGGGCAATAGTATAGTTGTCAAAGGCACCGACTGTTAACTCCATAGTCTTGATCTCGGCTTGATCCACCTGCTTGTCTAACCACACTGAAGAGATATGATACAGCGAAACAGTATGTGGATGATTGTGTGTGTGTGTGTGCATAGGCAAATTTGTCTGTGTGTTGCAGCATGTTGAATAGTTGACTTAAAAATCAAACTAATCGCATATTTTGAAGAAGCACCTTCGACCTGATGTCCTTAGCAACATCAGAAGTTCTTTAACCATTTTTAAAACTTATTATTCTATATTAAAAGTAGATTTATTTATAAAATCTGTAGGGTTTTGGCATAAACTGATAAGGGTTGACCTGTCATAAAGCCAAAGTTAATATTCATAAAGTTAAATACTGGTAAAGATGAACAAACGGTGCAGTTATAGGCCTTAACATAAGTAGATTTGAGTTCTGTACCATGCAAGAAAAGAAATGACTAAGTCCATCATTTGGCCCCTCCTGATTTTGCCTCAAAGTCCTCAAGACCTTAATATATTTAAATTTGAGTTCAGCACCATGCAAAACTTCTAATTTGACATGCACAACAATTTTGGGACAAATACGGTAAAATAATCCCAAAAATGGAGTGCTTTTATTAGCCCTAAAAGAGCCCATCAGGCACATCCAAGAGAGTTCGCGAAGTATAGACAAGCAAAATTATATAAACACCAGTTAGTTACAGCTTTTCAGAAAATTTGATAAAACTCCAATGTATCAATTTTTTTAATAAGCAAAAAAGTGTCAATTTGAAGCATTTTAACCCGAAAGCCACACATAGAAATGCAACCGGAGTTTTCCCGGAAAATTCGTTCTGTTATTTCTAGTCATATCCTGTTTAATATGTGTTCAAAATTTCCAAAAATTTCAAACCATAGTTATTGAGCAAAGTGCAGACAGACGAACCGACGTACGGACAAGCGTGAATTAACATGTCCACCCTCAAAGGAACCAATAAACGTTTATTAACTTTCCTGAAATTTTACATATATATATATTTTTCAAATTAATATGTTTATTTACATATTTTGCAAATGTGTTTATATAAATAAAATGCGAGGGTTTTCAAATCTATTAACGGATGGTAAAAGCAAAAGCATTTGAAAGACATATAGATAAAGAAACATATACATTTGAAAGAAAAGTCTAAGAATTGATTTATTTAGTATATATATATATGTATATATATATGTGTGTGTGTGTATGTATATATGCATATAATTATAAAACTAAAATGACCTTGTAACGGGTGTTGTAACCCAATATACAGTTTACGACTTCCGGTTGTACATGCGTACATAAATAAATAATCAATGCGATAATAAAATGTATTGTTTTACTGTGTACATTGTCAGTCTCCAATTGTTTTTTTGTTTCGCGTTTAAATTATCCAAATAAGCAATTATCATACTTTCTGAATGTGTTTTTACATTGTTCATTTCCGTATTACGTTTAAGTTATTTTAACGCAATCGTCTTACAAATAATTCTACTTCAACCCGTTGATAACCATAAGAGCATTTCACAACAGTGATTTACCCACCTCCTTCATTTTTTTTTAAATTTATTCTCCATTTTTTAATACGCCTTTCTTAAAAACATTCATACATATTCTTATGCACCATCAACATAAATAAATAACCCCGAAAATATGTTCTTTTTAAATTGCGTTACAAATAAATAACCAATGCGACAATAAAACGTGCTGTGTACGTTTCATCGTCTCAATTGTTTGTTATTTTTTTTATTTTCGTGTTTAAATTAAAAGATATCTCAAAATTTGAATTTAACTTTAAGTATTATGGTATCTGTTCAGTGCACATTTATCTATACGTATGGCAAACTACTTATAATTCAATGGATGTAAGTTTTTTTTCAAAAATAAACAATTATAATATCTTTTATCAAAACAGTGTACGAGAAAATAAAATGCAATAAACAAGAAATACTTGGACGGAATAGATTAGAATAAGCATATTTGTTTGAAAAAGAACAATTTAAGCATATTCTTATTCATTGTATTTATACCATGAAATTAAACAAACAAGACATCTAGGAAATTAATTGGTCCGTGTCGCCATCTTGATTATCAGCGTCTATTACTTACAAACAATCATGGAGTAGACAACAGGCCTTGATTCGTTTATTTATCTGTCTGATTGTCACCTAAACTTGTTCAGCGTATGTTGCTGTACTTCTGTTATAACAAGTACATTCTTAGGGGATAATAGTGAAGATTATGGTTAGCGTTTAAAAGTTTCTACAAAAGTTAAAGTAAAATTCTTGTTGAAATTGCTTTATGACAGAATTATGTCTGCACCTATCATTCGCTCCTGAAGTGATGAAAAATATAAAAAGGAAGATCGAAATGTTAAAGATGTAAATATCGAAAATATACAAGAACAAAATTGAGGAAGAATTTAAACTTTAAAAAAAATGATGAAAAACTAGAAAATATAGAACTATAGAAATAGGGAGATAATTTTGTAAAAAGGAGATATTCGATGGCACAAAGAAATTCAAAGAATAATAAAAGACAAAAGATGTCCACAAAAGAAGTGGCTAACATATAATGGCCAGCTATAAAACGATATTGCCTCCATTGAGAGTCTTCTCATTTTACGTTTATTTTTTTTTCTGGTTTCTCAAAATATGTTGGCTCATATTGCCTCCCCGGTTTATTCTCTATCTCTCTTTTCCTCTCTCCTTTGTTTTTTCTGTCTCTTATATTGAAATAGATATAAGCCGCATCAAAGGAGGATTTGCTAAAGGAATCAAACACAATAGAAGAACTCTTCATTTAATAGAGCAGGGAAGTTTTTTGTTTGCTTTTTTAATTTTATACGTTTATTTCAAGAAGAGTAGAATTTCGGCTAATTATGTTACACTAAAAAAAATAGAAAGATTTTTGTCGATATTTCTACAAAACATTTAAACTCTCCGTTTTCCTTACAGAAGCAAGCATGCGTCGTACATATCGATTATTAACAAGACGTGGCATACGCACGTGATATTTCTAAGTGATGTGTTTGCATTATATAACAAAATAATGCACATACAAACATTTATAGTTTACAATCTTAATCTCCTTCAATGAATGTTGTAATATTTTTATTGTATCACATTATTTAGATATTTAACAAGTGATTTATTTAAAAAATATATCGCGTAGGAATAAAGCGGGTTAGAAGACAGCGCATGTTTTATCAAATGATATCGACACTGTCCATCCGCACACATTCTATTAACAAGTAAAAACGATGACATTAGACTTCTGATTATACATATATATATTTTTATTACATTTTCACCCCAAACAGGGCACATTGCCACTTTGATGTAGGGGGCTACTATCAGGGGCAGCAACTACTGGGGCACTATGTTGGGATTTGGGCAGCAAGCTGTCGGTTCACGTTACACTTGAACTTCTGCATGTCAGTACAGTTAGGGAAGCAGGGGCTTGGAATGGAATTCCAGAGTCCAACGGTTCTGGGGAAGAAACTACTGGAGTAGAAAGATCTTCTACATCAAGGGATCTCTACTGTATGGGGGTGGGATTTAGCTGCCTGTCGGGTAAGTCGAGGGTGTCTTAGTCGTGGGGGCACAAGTCTCTGCAGTTCGTCAGAGCATTCACCATTAAAATACTTGTAGAACAGGCAGAGGGTTGTAACGTTTCGTCGATGGGATAGAGGCTGAAGTTCAGGGCCTATCAGATTGGCGACTCTCTTTATAAACTTGTCTAGGAGCGAGAGACTAGCAGCAGATGCACCAGGCCAAATGTGACAAACATACTCCATACATGGGCGAATGGTGTCCTAATAGAGGGACAGGATACTTTCAGGTGTCAGTAGTTTTCAAGCACGGTAGAGAGAGCCTACCTTATTCGCAGCGGTCCTGGCAATGTTTTCAATATAATTGTTCCAACTCATGTTTCCTGTGAACGTTAGGCCAAGCAGTTTGAAAGATGTACTCTCAGACAGAGAGTCACTGGCTATTGCTATTTGTGGTAGAGAAGATTTCTTGTAATTATTGAAGGAAACCAGTTTAGTCTTGGCAGCATTGAATGTGACCATCCATTTATATCCCCATTCCACTACAGATTGGAGGTCATCCTCTAGTGTTTTTGCCATTTCTTTAGTTATGTGTTCATTTGTTTTCCTTTAATGCCTGTTATAGAGCGTGGTGTCATCAGCATATATACCCATCTCAGAGGCAGTTTTGTCGGGGAGGTCATTAATAAATATTAGGAACATTAGAGGTCCAAGGATAGACACCTGAGGCACTCCCGCATTTATATCACACTGTTTAGATGTACGACCGTCGAGAACAACCTGGATTTTTCTCTTATCTAAGAAAGATTTAATTATGTTATGTATTCTACCAGTGATACCGTATGATTTAATTTTCCTGGGGAGACCCCCATGTCATACCCTGTCAAAAGCCTTAGATATATCTAGAGCTCTGCAAAGTTCTTGGCAAATAGTCTGGCCTTGTTGGATGCTGGCGGGATGACCTCTTTTCTCCCCGCTTTGTCCAGTGAATGGTATATACGTTCAGAGATTACAGTGAGGATGTCAGCTGTGGAACGGGCTTGTCTAAATCCATATTGTTTGTCAGTCAGAAGTTTAGCATCTGTAAGGTGCCGGACTAGAGCATGGTTATTATGGTCTCAAATATTTTGGCGAAAAGTGGGAGGAGGCTAATGGGGCGATAATTTGATGGGTCAGTTCTTTCACCAGAATTCTTGAATACTGGTACCACAGAAACAGTTTTTCAACAACCCAATTACGTGATTTTCTTTGGATTTTACTTGTGCAAATGGAAACTCAATTAACTTTCTTGGAGTTATATTTTTAGATCATACCGTCCTTGGATTATTTACCTTTCACCAGACTATTCATTCACATGTAATCACCTTTTTCTTCACCATATACCCTCTACTCTACTTTTTGTTATCAAGTAAGATCTTTGACTTACTTGTTGTTTCATCAAATACTTTTTTATGTAAATCCGATCCCGCATTTTGCTAATTGCTACCCTCTGATTAGAGGGAAAGTGTTTCTTCGAGACTCCGCGGATTAAGGACTATCCTCTTATCAAATGTTTCCTTTTCAGATTAAATATGTTTTTAACTCTTTTTCAAAGTGTTTTTTACATGTTTTATTAACTGTTATATATATATATATATATATATATATATATATATATATATATATATATATATCAGCATTGTTCTGGCATGACATAAGGTGTTTTTTTTAATAGTGGCGATATTATAGTTTACATATCCCACAAAAAAGATGTCTATTATACAAATAATATATGGTTTCTCTCAAAGATTATCCCATGGGTTTCTAATTTAAATACGATTTGTAAGAATATTTTCATGTGGCTAGCAGATGTAGGGTGTAACATTGGGGTCAAAATATCAGAAATGCTGCGCATAAAATAAGACTGCATTTTGGCAATAAGGCGTCGAATCTTGTCTTCAACGTCGTGTATTCTTTCTGTATTATCAGAAAAAACGTTGACATATCCCTAAACGATATAATCTAATGCGGCTAAATCATAAAGATGGGGTAGCAAGTTGAAATGTTCATATTTTTCATTCACTGTTTTTCTCAGTAAATTGATCGTGTCCTTTGCAATCGGTAATTACTATTGCGGCCTCAGTCTCTTAATGATGAATACCCCCCAAACAAGCTGAACAAAATCCAAAGTAGCTGAGCAGCGGCTTCGTTCCCGCCAGTTCTGGCAAATAGCAAATAGGATACTGAACAGAAGCGTGCGTTCTATCCCAACCATTATCAATGGACGAGAGGTCATCTTGTCAGCATCCAACAAGGCCAGACTATTAGCCAAGAACTTTGCAGCAAATGCTACTCTATGCGCGAAGGCCATCAACTCCCCGTATTTCCTCCTATAACAGACAACACGCTAGATAACATACAAATATCTGTGCGTGAGGTCGCCGAGCTAATCAAAATATAAAATACATTTTTTAGTTTTTCCTGCAAAAACGTTTTTCAGGAATTTAAAAGCGAAGACAGTAATTTTTATCATGGCTTCGAATCAATGTTGATCAGACACTATAACCCACAATACAAAAACAATCACTTAACATTCGGATTCTTAAATTGGGTTGATATGTGGGTGATTATTACCTTTTATAAATTACTGTAGATTACTGCTTATGGGAATATTGTCCCTTATGGCCATTTTGTTTTTAAATGTATCTGATCGCTGCATATCATTTTAATTTAACTTTTCATTTTTTTCTGTATTTCAAAATCCCTTTCTACTAACCTTTGTCTATGCATGATTAGTTTTATATTTTGCAGTTTCAGTTTATGCTAGTATATGTAAAATAATAGCTAAGTTATTACAATTATTTTGTGGCGATGTTTCCTCTGATGAAAAGAACTTATTCCTTAAATCGCCGTGGGTTTCTTTTCTAAGTTTCTGGTCGAATAATAAATTCTGGTAAATTATTATTTACAGTCGTTAACTTCGTTCTTTTATTATAAGCTCTCTTTTCCCTTTGATATCTGCTATCAAATATGTTTTTGCTGTTACAGATAATGGTATCATCGTCAAAGCGTGTTGCTTATTCTATGCTTACATTGAGATTGCTCCCCTGTAAACTAATGTATTATATAATTTTGTTTCTTAATACACTGTTTTGGCTTTCCGTTTATTTTATTGCTTATTTCTAATTATTCTTTTTAATTCCCAGATTTTGTTTAATCACCTTATATATAAAGATTGAAATAATCTTAGCCGATAGAAGGGATAACGAAAGCACCAGGGTATATATATATATATATATATATATATATATATATATATATATATATATATATATATATATATATATATATATATATATATATAAAGGGAAATCAGTACTTCCTCTACTATTCCCGGATCAGGAAGTCACTTTCACGGCGATTCATGTCTCCAAAATATCCCTTTTGTGGACAGAAGCTACACTTGATGATCTGGATGTAACCCCTTTTCGCCTGCTTGTTGCAATAGGCAATGTTCTGATAAACTCATTGCACTTGTATTATCTACCGACTATATAACTTGTGTGTATATAAATACGTCTCTTGGATGTTTGCGTGTAAAATTGATACATGTTACATACTGATACATAACGAGTCTTTTTCTGAAATTTATGTATGTAATCATGACTTTGTAAACGTGTTTCTTGAGGTGCATGAGTGTGTGTCAGCCTAGACATTCAAATAAATAATAAAAAATGGTATATAAAAGAAGGCATTTATTCTACGTTGACGAACAGTCCTTTAACAAAACGTATATATGCGTTCCTGTTGAGGGTATTGGCGCTAACCTAAAGCTCATATCTTGCGTTCGCTGGTTTCCTTTTTCACAATTTTATGAAATGCTGAAATGAAGATTCTTCCGGAAGTTACACCTTGCGGCAACATATATTTTAAATATAAACTGTATTTCTTACGGTTAATGGCTTTTTTCGAGGTTGCAACGCTTCTCTTGATTTTATATCTGGCTGTGTACGTCGGAATATGCTTCGGTGAACGTAGAAGTTGCAAGCGATCTCCGAACTGATTTCCAGTAAAACTGCCTGACTCTTGTCTTTCTGCAATTGCCACGTCTTCGATTCCCTCTGATTGCCAATCTCTGTTACTTATGTATATGAAATAAGCTTTTTGTGTTGTTAGTTACGAACATTTACGTAAACCCTGCGCTTAAGCTTTTTATTGTCCTAAATTCCTTGAATATTTTGTTTAATTTGAATATTATTGTGCATGGTAAATTTTCATTTCATTTGTTTTTAAATCACCATTTTCAAATAATTCATGATAAATACCCTACTTTAAATTTGGCATTGTTTAACTAATTCCGCTCAATTCGTTCCTGTTGCTATTGACAACAATCATTCTAATACATGTTTTCTTTATAGAATAGACACTAGTTCATAGCACTGACAGTCAAGGTATTATTTTCGATTCATTTTGGTCATAGAGTGTATCGGGTGTTTTATATTTAACACTTGTATGCTCTGGACGTACATACCCACGACAAAGCCGTTCAGCAGTAAAATGTCAGTATTTCACTGCAACTGGCTTCTAGATACTAAAAAGCCTTCTACTCTAAAATCTTTTTTCAGACTACTAGACTTTTGAATTCCCTTACAGCTTTCCTCTTCATTGACTGTATTAACATGCAGAAGTTTAACTTTAACCTAAACGGATATCTCGTTCATTTCCTTACATTAAACATTCTCCCAAACAGCATCCCTTACATTTAAGTGGCGACATGCCTTGTTTTGGGTAAGTTAGAGTAATATATATATATATATATATATATATATATATATATATATATATATATATATATATATATATTTACAGACATACAAGATGGCCTTATTAATATATTTAAATTTATCTGTTCCAAATTATAAAATAGAGCGCCTGAAGGTAGTTGGTATGGATAAATTTACAATAACACAACTAGTGAAGCTAATTAAATGTTACTGTAATAATAGACGGTCAATTGTTGCAACGCAAAGAACCTATATGCGCTATTTCAAGTTTAAGGATCGTCATAGTAGATCTGCAATAATGAACTTAGTAATGCATTTCCAAGAGCAGGGTCATCTAAATGATAGCTCTTGACATGGACGAGGTTGCTCAGTGCGTATACCTGAAAATACTGAAGATATGATTCTCATCATTGAAGAGAACCGAACAACATCCATTCGAAGACGTTCTCAAAATCTTGCCATCTCATGACTTGCACACCTCTTTTACAAGGTTCGATTAGTGCAATCCTTACAACCACCAGACTTTCAGAAATAACTAAAGTTCGCTGTCAAATTTCAGGAAATTGCAATAAATGAAAATGAGCTTAATCACAAGTTGAATGGGCATATCAATAAGCAAAATATGATATGCTGGAGCACTGAAAATTCAGGTCAAGTTCATGCGAGTCCAGTGTACTTAGTTTACTACTTCTTTTAAGATGCGAATGGAAATGCTGTGAACGTAACTGCTGAGACATATAGGGATGAACTGGAGAATTTTATTCAATCTCAATTAGCAAACATTAACAATAAGATGGAGCTATTGCACATAAAGCAAGAGTCGTGAGTATCAGTGCGTTTTCATTTCACGAAACATGCGTTCAACTTATTCTCTCGTGTTATCGGTGGTTGCGACGGGCGGGTAGGGGGTGATATCTCTTAATAAGGTTCTGTCTCCCGAGGTGTGGCTTAATCTGGCCTTTTTGGCGCGGCACCTCCCTTTTTATGCAAAGGTATCGGGGTAGGTAAGAGTACCCTCTCAACCAATCATCAATATGCACGTCAACTGCGTCAGGGGAATCCCCAATCCTGTGCTGATGTGCAACTCACTAACCCGTCACCGAGTGCAAATCTGGAATTACAGCTAAACTCTATACCTACGATCTCAAAGGTTGATACTTTGACCTCTTCCAGCACTCAACAGCCAAACATCCTTGAGCTAGGAATATGTGATTTCGTTCTAGCTTTCAAAAATGACATCACTTGTAATTTTCCTAACACAATACAAAAAAGTTTAATAAACTTGATTCTTCTTTTTCAGCCGGGTTGTCCGCCGATGCCCGGCCACCCAATAATGTTTAATAGTTAATATCAGCCTAATTGCCAACCTTACAAGGTGCCTCGGGGGCCCCAATTCCCCTATTTGGGAGCCTGACTGCTCCCAAAGGCGGTCATATAATTAAACCATGTATGATATTGACTACATACGATTAAATAAAACATTGTTCTCATTTAGATAGCTAAAAAGCGATAGTGGAGCTATAAATATTTTTTTTCTTAACGATACCACGTTAAAGCGAACAGACACACAAGTATTTACTCATGTTCCAAATTTTGTCTTGTATAAGTAAAACCTTGTTTTATTCGCTGGTCCTAGTATATAAGTATATTACAGTTCATTGGTTTTAATTTGCATAGGTTGGGCTTCATCAATGCGTCAGAAAACAATTTTCAAAAGTTTCACAGCCCATGTGTAAAACGTAACAGAGTGTGTATTTTTTTGCGACAACATTTTGCGAATATATATATATATATATATATATATATATGTTTTTGAACCCAGTCAGCGACGGGTATTTTTGCTAGTATATATATATATATATATATATATATATATATATATATATATATATAAATGTGTGTGTACAAAAAAAGAGAAATAGACAGTCAAAGTAATAGATAGATATTCGTGTGCAATTTTTATGTTGTTTTCCTCAATTAATCATTTATACACACATATCTTATTTTTAACTCATAAATGTATGATGTGACATCACACGTGTAGCTTCTTAGATGAAATATATTGAGTCCGCCCAAAGCGCGTCTTTTAAGCATTCGCATGAAGTAAATCCGATTACTGTTTCTAGAAATAGGAAAAATAAAACGAAAATGTCATACAAGATGAAAGTGTTGCTCTCAACAACTTGAAAGCAGAAGGTGAGAGAGAAGGCACTGACATTCAGAACTACACAAAATGATTTTTAGAAAATCAATAAGCTGCTTAAAACTTCATTCAACAGAAACAGCTTTGATATTTTCTTTTGATTCTTTTAGATGCGTCGTAGCGAATGTAAACAACAAATATTATATTAAGAATTTAGACAATAAACGCACACACACACACACACAAATATATATATATATAAATATATATATATATATATATATATATATATATATCGTAAATTAGGATACAGGGTTTTGGAAATCTGACATAATCGTTTTAATTGTCTTCCATATTTGAAAATAGATAAGAACAGGTTTTTTTAATTTAAATACGACAAAAATAAATAAGGTATTTCGACATTCATATCTTAGAGGTATGTCAACAACATACATGTATAGATGTGTGTCTGTATTAATATATATATATATATATATATATATATATATATATATATATATATATATATATATGACGTGAAAAATGATATCCTCTCTTGTAAATCCATATACTCGTGTAAATTGGATTCCATATTTGTGAATAAGAGATAAGAAATTAATATGAAAATGAGGAATATTAGTTATTACGGTGTTCAAATCATACGCGTACGCGCAATAATCCCTCAAACGGATGGTGAATTATATACGCCGAAACATAAAAAAATAAGTGATTATAAATATTTGTTGCAAATCTATATATCTATAAAGTAAAAATGTCTACGTTTGTGTCTGTGTAAATTCCCTAACAAATAACTCTGTCAATTTTCGCTCTAGAGACTCGTGCTTTGACATAAGGAGTATTAAGACACGAGGAAATCTTTTTACTCGGTTTTGCGGATAGAAATGTGGTTGTCAAGGGGTCAAAGTTCAATTATTTGCCATTTTAAAACTCTACCAACACCTCCGCTAATTTTGGTTCTAACCACTTGGTATTTTAAATGTAGGTTATGGGGGCATCAATCAAACGTTTTAATTTGATTTGATCAAAAAAAATAATGTTAAAGGGGCCGAATTTGGGCTTAAGTTTAAAAAAAATTAACTCTGCGATCTCTCCCAAATTACTCAGCCAATTTCTGATCAAGACATTTGAAATATTACATAAAAGTTATTCAGACATAGCGTAGGTTTTTAATCGGTTTGGGTCGGAAATTTGAACAACCAAGGGGCCAAAGTTCAACAGATTTGACTTTTGCAGTGTCTAGCAAACTACTCCGCCAGTTTTGGGTCTAAACATTTGAAATTTATACATAAGGATTATTCAGATATGCGGCAAGCATTTTAATCAGTTTGGGGCGAAAATGTGGCTGCTAAAATATCAAAATTAAGAGTTGATCTTTGCAGATTTTACCAAATTCCTCTGCCATTATCGGCATAAAGACTTAAAGTATTAGATGTAGGTAACTTGGACATGGGTAAAATTTTGTATTTTGATTTCGTATAAATAATATACGTTAAGGGGTCAAAATTCGAGTCAAATTAAAAAAAAGTGACCTGTACGGTCTCTCAAAAATTACTCATACCAATTTTGGTTTAATCATTTGAAATCTTACGTAAAGTTTATTCATACGTAGAGCAAGTTATGAACAGTACATAGGGCCCAAGCTAAGCCGAACTGAACTGCTAGTAGATTAATATTATAAGCTATATATGACCATACTAACACCTTATATAGGTTTTGACCTCAGTGTCTTGACATAAATTTTGGAATGTAATATTAAAATTGAAAAATAGAACTAAAAATAATCAATATGAACGTAAGAAAATCGGTACTTTTGTAGATGTTGAACCAAATGTATATAAGCGTCCTTTAATCTTGCCCGGAACATCACGTCAACTGTAAGGATTGGCTTGTAATTTGACGTAAGACGTCGAGCAATATAGGAAGAGAAAACCAAAAAAAAAATAAACTAGATGTTATATTGAAGGCATATGAATTTATTGAATGAATATATTATTTATTGAAGCACTATGAATTTATTAATGTGAGACAAGCAACTGAAGACGCCTGAAGCAGTTTTTGTATCAAAATAAGAAACTAATCTGATCCCAAAAATAATCACGCTACATGTGTCGTACGATGTATCATTGCAATGATAAGATGTGAGTATGTAGAGACAAATTTATGGTGCCATATATGTCCTTTGATGGGTAGAAATAATTCATGCGTTTGGGTACGTTCATTAGGAGTACATGTTATCCGATATAAATTACCTAATCTTTATTATCATCCTGGGGACGACACCTTCTTTATGTATAATAATGAGGTTGAAAATGATTATTTTTACAATCCTTTAAAATAGTCATAAAAACCTGAAGTCGACTCTTAACAAAGACGAACTCTTTTCTTCAATTTATTGAAGTCCTAAAATGTTGAATCTCCATCGGCTTCCTTAATTCATTCTATTAGAAACATACATTTGCTGAGGATTATACTTGTGTGTACAATATTTAGCTTACACCAGTTATTATTTCATTAAAACGGTTTTCTTTTGTGTATTATTGTTTATCTTTTTATTTTCTAACAATAAGCTTTTTCTAGCTTTTTTACACACAACTGTTTTATATTTTCTTCTCTTCTCCTTAAGGATTAAGACTATACACAGGCAAAACATACTTTATTAAATTCATTCACTTCAGTTCTATTGTAATTATATTTTTCATGAGGAAAATGAACATTTTCCAACATTGGGTATGTATACATTCAGCTGCCTTTAAGAGGATCTCTGGCTTCTAAACTCAATATTCAATTCTGAATCTCCGTTATAGTTTGGGATATCATAATCATGTAGGATCTTTTCTATTAAGATATCACATGGTACACTTTTTAGCACGTTAGAAAAATTTCTACATCATTGTTTTGCAATCTGGATATATCAATATGTTTGGGTACCCGTTGATTATTATTTGTACACATGACGGGGATCATAACATTGGTTAGAACAAAGTTCTGGTCTGAGAAATACTTCTGCACATTGTATTGCTAGCATATATCAAACAGGTCATCCATAAAAATCGTTCGTTTACGCATGCCTAAAATTATTTTGTTTCTTTTTTTCTAAAGTGTTTCATAAACATCTGTATATTTTTTCGTCTATCGAGAAGTTTATCAACAGTATTTTTAAAATCTTGTGATTCGTAGTAGCCTTTACCAACCCATGCATATACAGCTGATGTTTTATTGTTATGAGCTTTTGACTGTTTTTTTTAATTAGCTGCAGTTGAGTTACAGTTTTATTTCACATGAGGAGAAACAAAAAATAATATTCTGTATATAGTATATTGTATTTAGAAATATCAAGACGAAACCTTCATTTAAAGATTATGTCAACAATGCGTGGATCAGGACTCATATATATTTAACATTTGATGAGTTACCTTGGTACTGAATTACAAAGTATGGTGAATATTGATGTCTGTGAAAAAGGTTGAATTATTTAAATGAAAATGTTTGCAGATGTAAATGGTTAGTTAATAGAAACTATTTTGATAACAAACCGCAAGGAATTACGAAAAATGTTTCAATAATTAAAACAATTATAGAATGACATACTTACAGCTAAATATTTAGAACCAAATATTTAAGAATTGTAGAAATATAAAATTTAGATATCAGAACAATGACCTAGAATAAGAAATAACCTTGTTATGTAACGTCAGAGATTTGAGCTACCAAATTAATCAATTTCTAATCTTCTGCAACAGAGATTAGTTAGAAGTTAGTTGGAAATTTGGACAGACAGAGGAAGCTTGGAGGTTAGGGTTTATCGGATGAGTCGTGAAACATTTCGATAGGTTGACTAGAAAATAGCATACATTCCAATAGCTGACAACTGAGGAAATAAATGTCAACTATAAAATATAAATTGTTTGTCATGAGCTATTCGGAGAGAAGTGTCTTCACTTATGGGACAGCATGTATAAAGACACTACGTCAGGTAGAGACAACTCGAAAGAAGGTATGTGTCTTTATGTCCAGTGGCTTGCGACTTTGAAGTGAGTATGTTCCTTCTTTATCTAGTGCAAAGCAGACAAAGATTAATCGTTCTCTTAAACATTGTTTTCAAATGTTTAATTTTACGATTTCCTCACGATGAATATTGGTATGTATATAGACACACATCTCCTAGACGATAGGAGTATCGATGCACAGATATGTAAGTATATAGACAAGTACATATACATATAATTTAGTTATATGGGTGGTACACAATTACATGGACACATAGACGACACAGTCCGTTATATGCATGACTATATAACATTATATGTTTTTAGTTGCTGTGAAGCAATTATTCTAACATGAATAAAGGAATATTTGTTAAACAAAACAGCATTGACAATAAGGGTGTGTATATAAAAGTAGAACAGAAAAAACGAAATACAAGTAAACGAAAATAATACAAACAAGATGTGAAAATAATATAGGAAAAAATATGTAATATGTCACAAATAATCGTTGAATTATGGAGGGAAATGGCTGCAATTTATGAAAGAAATAATTGTAGATGTGACAATTTTACATGCAGTGTGAAAAGTAAGGGACTTTTTATTATAAAAATGTCAAAATTATGTGAATGAATGTCGCTGAAAATTGTGTGGCAAATGGAGTGATTTTTTGTTGATTGAGTGATATATTATACTTTCAAACCAATTGAATAAAAAAGTCAATTTAATGTTGTTGATGTACGAATAATTACCTATTTAGTATGGACTACAATTAAGAACAACATAATTGTTATTATTTGTCTGCTAATACATGTAAAATGTTTTATTGGATCACTAACATGTATTTTTTATGCATTGTATATTTTCTTGTATTTTTCTCTCGTAGTTGCAACGTACGTTATAAAAACCAAAAAACAGTATTAGATAGACCAAAAAATTCAACCTTGATCGCCCTTCGGTGCTCGTGGTCCAGTTGATAGAGACGTTGAATCTCTGCGGTTCCAGGTGAAAATTGTCTGAAGATAGCGGTTTCAATCCTACCCCGAGCCGGCCAGGGGCTTACTTGACCAAAACGTGGCAAGACGACAACAACTATGAAAGGCAGTAATTGCAGTGAATGCAATTAGGACATTCAGAGTTCCTATCCGCCGCGGTCACCCCTTGACGAAGCAAGAGTTGGCCGAAATGCCGTGAAACAAATAATAAAAAACGAGGATAATAGTCCACAATAAATAAAATTAATAAATAATACTCATCTCAATGAATTCCAATTAAAAATATTATATGTTCACATGTGCTACTTCTGTTTCTCTCTCTCTCTCTCTATATATATATATATAGAGAAAGAGAGAGGGAGAGAGAGAGGGAGAGAGAGAGAGTAGGTCGATTTTAGAACTGTACAAAATTGCATATGAAGAAAGTTGCAAAATAATGTCAAAAGTTACCACAAAAAATATTTTTCTTTAAAATGTATTTTGTTGAGCATTGCAAATTAAATTCGGACTTTTAGTACGGTATCGGTGTCACTCCGGGAATATATGGCTTAAATAAAATCCGAGTGTTCACCTAAAAAAAAATACATTATAATAATAAATATGTTAAAGTTTATTATTCCGTATTTTTTAGAGATTATACGAAAATATCAAAACTAAAAAGAAATTAAAACGTTATAATGCTTGATTTAATATAGAAATATCTATATATATGGAAGTTTTATTTGTTGGGTAATTATACGAAGTCACCGGTTGAAGTTACGACCGCATGCATGTTTATGTTTACTGTTTAATTTTATAATAAACTCTTGCATTATCTCTGCAGTCTGCACCGTACTTTCTCTTTAAATATTGTTCAAATTTATCATTAATATAGACTTAAATATAAAAAATACATCGTATATAATCATTCTAAATTGTTTCTAGCTTAAAAAGATAGTGTTTGTTAATTAAAAAAACTTTACTGCGTTCGTGTTCGTGTTTACATGTTTAATAAACTGTTGAATTATCTCGGCGTCTGATTTTCTCTTTAAATATCGCTCAAACTTTTCAGTAAAATAGACTTGAATATAAAAAATACAACATATATTCCTGTTCTGATATTTTAATCAAAATGCCTCGAAAATATACAATTACAACTTGCAGTAAAAATGTAAGGACATTTTCCGGTCTGCCTACACCATTAAGTAAAACGGAGACTCCAATTTACCGACAAATTTTTAGTATAGTTACTATTTAGTAAATACTTATCCTCACCTTTCGAATTTTGCTATTTCCAAATTAATAACAAAGGAAGCCATAGGTATTTGGAAACCGGTTAATCCGTGTTTACCTCTATTAAGTTAAATGACTATTTTAAAAATGGTGACTATACTATGTTTCAAGAAAGTCAAACAAATGAATAGAAAATCTCTCCCGATTTCTCAAAAAAACATTCTGGCTAGAAAAACTGGATTCAGTATTTTATATTCCATCCTGTTCGTACAATCTACCAGTTTTAAGTTGTGACAACCCTCATGTGAAATGAAATAAAGAAAATTGCTAGATTAAGCACACCATTTGTACGTATCCCCTTCAACAAAAGGTAAGTTATTTTCTATTTTTCCGATGTCTTTTTGAGAAAACCTCATATCCAAACAAATTTGCATATTTTAATGCAAACTATTTCTTATATTAATCTGGTTAGATGTATTTTAATATAATTAAAATCTGATTTTTCAGGATCCAGTTGAGGACCGTAAATACCTGAAGGATTAGAGGAGGAAAATAATACTGAAAGGTACTTTTCAGCTTGGTCCAGTTTATAAAACTGCTATAAAAAAAGTAAAAACGAACGGGGGTTAAGAAAAAATGTATATTCACTGCCAACACCTTCAACTTCAAATCTCCAGATTAATATTTCCTCCCACTCTTACTCGTCTTCTCAAAGTGCAGACCTAGAAGAAGAATATTTGCAGCCAAGAGTCCTCTAAAAGGGCCTTATAGTCTTATTAAATTTCCCAGATTAACTATTGAATTAGTCAGGGGGGCACATCATCTAATCTTGGAGCCAGCCTTGGCTGGTTCTTGAATTCGCAGGCTATGGGCCTTTTTATACCCAATATTAATATAAACAATATTCTTATTGATAAATGAAAAGTTGACAGGGCAAAAAATAAAGTGAAAACAACTGCCCAAAAAACATAATGAAAGTGTGGACAATCTGATATGCATTGGAGTTGATGGGAGAATGGATTGTTTTATAAAGAAATTGTGGAAGAAAATGGACAGAAAACTATGAAAAAAACTAAGGGACCAGAATACCAATTAACTTTTACAATACAGACAACATGTGAAAGTACATATCTGGCACACAGTTCTTCCTAACAGTGTTACAACAGGTGTTGTTAATGCAGAGCATTGTATTGATGTTTTGTATGAATTCAACAGTGAAAACAGTATAAAGAATATCCTTGTTGACAACACTAATGCCAACACGGGTTGTGAAGGGGGAATGATGGCAATTTTAGAGAATTTTTTTTTAAATCTTCATACAATTGGTTGCTCTTTGCACCATAACGAACTACCTTTCAGTGCTCTCTTTAAAAACAAGGATAGTTGCACAGTATTCGGCGGGCCCCTGGGAAAATTATGTTCAAATGATTGTCATGATTTACGCCAAATATCATTTTCCACTGTTAGCCGTCCTCTGGATTCAATTTTGAAAATTGATGAAATAAATGACCTCAGCCGTGACCAAAGATCACTTTGTGAATACACACTTGGTATTAAAGATAAGATTGACGCTAGATATGCTTTGTGGAAAATTGGTCCTTTAAACCAGGAAAGATGGCTCATTTTAACCACCAGGCGCATGCGTTTATGAACTCGTGGTGCATACGCAACCAGGCTAACAACAAAACTCCAGTGTTTAACAAATTTTATTGTAAATGTTGCTTTAAAATTTTAAAAAATAATAAATTCCACAATTAGCAATTGCATATTTTAATATGATCCAGAGAATTAAAGAGCAGCCTCATGAAAGTCAGCAGTTCGCATTAAAAAAAGGCATGTTGTTTACTGCCTGAAAACCTTCTATATTCAATGGTCAAATCTGAGAAAGTTAAAGTAAGAGACGAAACTTTAAACTTTAAGAGAAGTTTGGTCATTATTCATATATCAATGATATAATTATGCATTCCAATTTATACAAATAGTTTTAAGATTTTATCTAATATCATATAATTATTAAAGCAGTACACATTCATTTTTTTTAATATTCAATTAATTTTTATACTCTTTCAGAAGCAGAGAGTCAACCAAGAAACGATTAAAAAGAATACCAAATATTAATTTTAATGCGACTCATTTGACACAATTAATAGATTTTACATTGTGCGATATTTTTGAACCACCAATGACGGAAGATTTTCTGATTCTGAACTTGACTTGCCATAATTGCCATCACATTCTCAGGGCGTGGAACGGGCAGTCAAGTTAACAACGGAAGCATCACAAACCGTATATGGTTTTGAATCAAGACATTAACATATCACTGCCAAAGTTTTGAGTCAGAAATTGAGACGGTCATTTTTGTCTAAGGGCTATTATATGGAGTAATTTCACTCTATATATTAAGCTCTATCAAAAACTGTTTGCAATTTCCTTATTTGTTTGTTTGGTTAATTTTCACTTATAATAGAAAAAAAAATCAATTTTAAAATATTGAAATATTATTGCTTAATTCATACAATGAAAAGACAGTTTGCTAATTCAACACTTTGATAAATGAAAAAATTGTCAATCATCTCAACAGCAATCACTTTTTCAGTGACATGCAATATGGTTTCCACTCTGAGAGATCAGAAACCGGTGTGCTAATTGTGATATCACACAGAATCAGTAAATTTATTGACGAAGGTTTCATTTTAGAGCGGTAGGTCTTAGCATATCTAAGGCATTGGATAGGGTCTGACACAAAGGTTTACTTCACAAAATCTGTAGCTATGGAATAGCTGGAAATGTCCTCTCAAGCTTAAATTTTTGTTCACTCTGATAGGTCTATTAAAGTGGTCGTAAATGGGCAGAAATACGTAGGTCACAGTATAAATGCTGGCATGCCCCAAAGACCCATATTGGGCCCAACTGTCTTCCTTATCTTTATCAAGGACTTCACTAACAATATTCTTCAATTATTTGTCGACATCTATGCAGACAATACTACCATCTATGGCAACAGTACAAAAGCCGACAAAGATCAGAAGTTTTCGTATTCTCTCTCCTCTGACCTTAAACGTGTGCTGCAATGGGATAGGGAATGGCTGGTCAGTTTTAATAAATCCAAAATCAAACTGCTATCTGTTCACCACTAACGCTTATAAACTCAGTTTATCCCAATTGAAATGAACATCTCTTGCTTTGATGAAGCACCCTGTTTTGAAACTTCTTGGATTCACTTTTACTTTGAATCTAAAGGAAATACCTATATCATATCCCTAACTACTCCAGGAACTATCTCACTCCCGCTGCTATCCTCTACCTGTACAAAAAACAGGTATGTTCTAAGAGGGAATACTGCTGTCACATCTAGGTTGGAGCTCCAAAGAATACCCTTTCCTGTCGTGACAGAATGCAGAACACCCACTTAATAGTGAACCCTTATCCTAGAGTTTCCAAAAAGCCTTGATAAGTGCTGACATTCAAAGTAAAAATAAAGAAAAGGGGTGAAGATTTCAATTTGAACATTATTTATGATTTGTTATATTAAAGTTGTTTTTATAAAATAAAAAAACATCACCTGATTTTAAATACTGAAATGGTTTGATATTCACACGAATATTCAAGACAAACCTTGCAAAAAAACAAAGAATTGTCAGGATATTTTTGTCTACGACGTTGATACAGAACGCTAAAAATATGCTCAAGCATTTGATCTAATATTTTGCATGAATACTTAATAAGACCAGACGCAATTTCCGGTAAGTGCCATTTTTTAATATTCTGAGAAAAGTGAAAATCAATCTACCATAATATATATATATATATATATGTGTATGTGTGTGTGTGCGTGTGTGTGTTTGTGTGTGTATGCATAGGAGTATGACGAGCAATTTTAAAACCGCTTATACAATTAGTGCATATCGAATAGCTGTCAGTGTTAAAAAATCTTTGGCAGGAGTCGTGAATAAATACCAGCAGTCAAAATCAATAAAATCTAGTGTATTGTATACATACCTCGCATGAGTAACACATAATAAGTAGATAATATGAATCGTTTAAACTTTTTTCGTATAGAATTGTACGTATAAAAGTCAAACTAACGTGTTTAAGGGAAAGTATGGTGATAGATTCACCTCTCACGAACTAAAAATGAATACAATTTCCTAATCTATTTTTGCAATCAGCTTGGGAAATGCAATAGACAACATTTATAGACGAGAAAACGCTAGCATTAAATAAAACAATCAGAAAATAAATACAGACATTAAATACTGAAATAAAATGTAGTTAATTAATATTTGAATCTAAAGATAAAAAGATTAATATAGAAGTCACTTATCTCGAAAAAAATGATCCGTCTCCAGAATGCAAACTGTTGAAAAAAGTTTTAGGGCAATTGCTCTTGACATATCTAAGGCCTTTGATAGGGTATGGCATGAAGGTTTACTTCACAAGATCTCTAGCTATGGTATAGCTGGAAATGTCTTCTAAATTATTAAATCATTTCTTTCTGACAGGGTCATAAGAGTAGTAGTTGATGGGCAAAAATCAGAAGCTCACAGTATTAATGCTGGAGTCCCTCAGGGGTCCATCCTGGGTCCAACTCTTTTCCTGATCTACATTAATGATCTTCCAAATCACATCATTACATCATTTGTAGATATTTATGCTGATGATACTAACATATATGGTAGCACATCTAAGTCAGTAAACGACCAAGTTCTCTCCGATTCTCTCTCCTCTGATCTTGAGCATGTGGTACAATGGGGCTGGTTATTTTAATGCATCTAAAACCAAGCTTCTCTCTTTACATAATCAACGTTCTGATCCCCATCTGGCATCATTTGAAATGGATGACTCTCGTCTTGAGGAGACCTCAAGTTTTGACAAGCGTCTGGGCTTGAACTTTACTCCTGATCATAAATGGAATAGGTACATCAAATCTGTTGCCAAGGCCGCTGGAAAAATGATAGGAACCTTCGATCGATCCAGTAGATATCTCACTGCGGATGCAATTCTCTATCTATATAAGAGCCAGGTACGTATAATGATGGAGTACTGTTGCCACATCTGGGCAGGAGCTGCTAGAAAGGACTTGCCCTGCCTTGAAATAGTTCAAATTAGACTTCATAGCCTCATAGGAGATATCCTTTTCTCTTCCCTGCAACCTGTATCTCACAGAAGAGATGATGCGAGTTTGGCTCTGCTTTATCGTTATTTTCATGGAAAGTGTTCGACTGAGCTTCAGTCTGTGGTCCCCCCTCGCCAAACTTTCACAAGAAACACTCGTCTAGCTGAAAACACTATCAATAATTCCCCCCACTCTTTATCTGTATCTAAACGTAGATTCCATGAACAAAGCTTTTTTCTTAGAACTGCACGCCTGTGGAATTGTCTTCCGTTTTCCTGCCTTTCAGCCGACTACAATATGGTTGTCTTCAAGTCTAACGTAAACAAGTTCTTCATGAGCTGTTCCATTTGTTAACAAATTTACTGAATTTCCATTACTAACGATTACTATATTGTCCAATTTCTACTGTACACTCTGTAACCCTTATCCTCGAGTGGTATCTTGGCTTTGATAAGTAGTGATGCCTATGTAAAAAAAAATTCTTACATACTCTTTTTAAACTATAGACGTTACCTAGTGTTAACACTGTAAACAATTTTACAACTTAGTTTTTCACTGTATATTTCTATCTGTCATCATTCGACACGCGCAAAGATATTGATAAACCTGGACTCAAATTACAAAGAATAGATATCCGTTCTCTGCAATAATATTTTCGTTGTCAATCTGTTACAATCCCTTGGTTGTTTGCATGTTGAAAAAAGTGTACATATTTTCCATTATAGCAAGTAATCTCCCGAAAAGTTCGAAACCTATTTTTTATTTAATTCATCATAACAGTACACTGCCCTCATTCATACTAGTTAATGTATCAATCTGCCTTAAGATTCTGCATATTTTAGACGAGAATTGCTAATTTGTATTATTTGGATTATTCGGACTACTGTTTCATGTTTAGTTTCAATAACCCTTCTATCTGTTATAATAAAACGTGGCTTATAGTAATAAGTAGTAAGAATGCGCGTCTACAAAACAATAAATAGGTTTTAATTCACTACAAATTTAAATTGGAATTGTCTCTACTCTAGATTAAAGATGCAACCCTTAGTGCGGGGGAAACTAAAATATAATTCCGAATTACTTACGGTGTCTATACAGTTATGACTGATGTGGGGGCTGGGCATGTTACCCTCCCCCCCCCATGGATTAAAGATTTCCGTTTCAAATTCCTATGGCATTCTCTAGATTGATAATATACGCCTGGATAAGATCAGAGGTTCCATTGGTTGACATTTTTGTGCGAATAACCCTCAAGGCGAGAACAATCATAATAATGCAAAAGGTGTATTCTTAATTAGGAAAATCGCAACGATATCAATCGAAAAAAAAAACAAACGGAATATATTCTGCTATTGTCTTTGGAGATTTTCGTCGCATAAATTGTCTCAGTGTATATGCAGGTTGCACTAACGCACTTGCTAAAGGATCTTGAAGACTGTATTTTGTGGGGAAATGTTTCGTTTCCCATACTGATTTTATTGTTTCCAAAATTGGCATCAATATATACCTGACCATCATCGTTTAATTTCGTTGATCTAAAGAGAAATCATATTTTAATGTGATTATAACGTATCAGTCGTATATTTATCAGTTTGAAGTTCCCCGTAAGACAAAAATACAGATGAAGAAGGCTAATAAAAGAGCTAACTTCGTAAAATTACTAACAATCATTACGATATCCATACCACTTCTAAACACATCAATAATGTAAATTACTTTTGTTAATTTCCATTCGTATCTATCTATATATCTATAAAAGTGAACGTGTCTGGGTGTATGTCTGTATGTCTATGTGTCTGTGTGTCTTTGTACATTTCCCTGCGCAATAATTCTGTCAATGTTCAGTGTACAGACTCGAAATTTGATATACAGGGTACTGAGATTTGGGAAAATCTTTGGGATTGGTTTTCGGCCAGAGATGTGACCGTTAAAGAGTCAAAGTTAAACGATTTGACCTTTGAAAACTCTACCAAACTCCTCCGACAATTTGGGGTCTAAACACTTGAAATTTTAGATATAGACATGGACATGGATCTAACCTAATAACTTGATTTGAATCCAAAAAGATAAATGTTATGAATCATGATAGGGGTCAAAGTTTTTTTAAAAAATTCACCGCTTCGGTCTCTTCCGAATTTCTCAGACAATTTCTGGTCTAAACATTTGAAATTTTACATAAATAGTATTCAGATATATTGCAAGCTTTTTAATCGGTTTGTGTCGACAATATAAAAATGTATGTATGTATGTTTTCATATCTGCCTAAAACTTCCGGTACGGATTTTACCGAGATCAGTATCGTTTTAAAGTTCGACTTTTCAGACAACAAGTATCGAAAAATTAGCTAAAAACATTAATATCTTCACCTTCAATTGGGCACTTTTCTATAGGGGGTGGGGATCGCCGATATTTTCGAAAGTCATCATCTCCTTTCGATTGCCTAGCCTTAATTTAAGCATAAGTCACTTCGGTTTGGCGGTGGTTGTAACACCAAAGACGTTAGTTTTACCCTATTCTTTTCCTCCTTCCCGGTACGGGTTCGAGGTTGCCTTCCTACTACCCTCCTATTTTTGCTCAACATACACACCCAAACACCCGGGCAACGCCGGGCTGCAATGCTAGTCTATCTATATATCTATAAAAGTGATCGTGTCCGGGTGTCGGTCTGTGATTCTATGTGGCTGTCTGTGTGTCTGTTTATATTTCTCTACGCTATAATTTTGTCAGTTTTAAGTCTACAGACTCGAAATTTGATATACATGGTACTGAGATTTGGAAAAAATCTTTGTGATCGGTTTTCAATCAGAAATGTGACTGTTAAGGGGTCAAAGTTCAACGATTTGACCTTTGACAACTCTACCAAACTCCTCCGACAATGTGGGGTCTAAACACTTGAAATTTAATATATAAGTTCCTTGAACATGGATCATACTTAATAACTTGATTTGAGTCCAAAAGAATAAATGTTAAGCGGTCATAATAGGAGTTAAAATTTAAAAAAATATTGACCGCTTCGGTATCGACCAAATTACTCAGACAATTTTAAGTCTACAAACATTTGAAATTTTATATAAAGGGTATTCAGAGATTGGGCAAGCGTTTTAATCGGTTTGGATCGAAAATTTTTAGTTACCAATATATAGATGTATGTATGTATGTATGTATGTATGTATGTATGTATGTATGTATGTTTGCATATCTGCCTAAAACTGTCGACAGAGGCGACGCATTTTAAGAAGATCAGTATCGTTTTTGAATCCGACCTTTCAGACGACAAATATCGAAAAATTGGCTAAAAATATTAATATCTTCACCTTCAACTGTGCATTTTTACAGGGGTTGCTTTTTTACCGATATTTTCGAAAGTCATCCTCTCCTTTCGATTGTCTAGCCTTAATTAAAATCTACGTCACTTCCGGTTTGGCGGTGGTCGCAACAGCAAAGACGTCGGTTTTTCTGTGTATTTCCTACTTCGCGGTACGGTTTTTTTTTTGTTTTTTTGCTCAACACACACCTCCAAACACCCGGGCAATGCCGGGCAATGCCGGGCAATGCCGGGCAATGCCGGGCAATGCCGGGCAATGCCGGGCACCCATGCTAGTTGTAATATAAAATATCTAAATATTCACTTTCCTTCAGTTCGTTTCTAATAAAATATGCTCATTAATACATCAGTATCAGTAGATTGCATTATAAAATAAAAGAAAAATATTACCCCATGTTTCAAATAATTTCCATCTTAATCTTCTGAATTTTAGATTTCCATGTAGTTGCATATTACACAAAAATACAAGATGAAACGATCATTTTTTCGCGCTAAATAAAACAATACTACGGCTTTAGTTTCAAACTTCTATTGAAAAAAAAAATAAATTCAGGTAACTTGATAAAGTAGTAGAGCTTGCATCTATTCAATGCTGCCGCTTTCAGCTTAAATCACCGCCTCGATACGGGTCCGGAATAGGGAGCATTCCTTTCTACACAGGCTGACGGGAGCTCGGCGAATCCTCGGCGAGTGACGATGATCAGGCTGGCTTTGTGGTTTGGGAGCTTATGCTAGTGAGGTTCCTAACGAAGGACCAAATGAAGTAGTCCGACGAATTCAGGTCGGGGGAGGAGCAGGGTCAGTGAGAGAAGGAGTAACGTCGTGGGACTCCTTCTGAAGTCAAGCTTGGGTCTCTTAGGACTTGTGGGTCAGCGCCAAGTTCTGTTGCCACATTCACGTTCTCCCAGCGGCCACCTGATTCCACCAGGGAATCATGACACTCTTCAACACACCCAAGCATACTTTGATCTTCACTTTCAAGCCTTCAGAAAATGTGAGGTGGCATGGTGTGGCCTTCATTTGGAATCACACCAAATACCACAACCGTGGCCGACAGCAGGACAGATCCTTGTTATTTGTGGCAATCGATGCATTCTGAGGTGCTAGTAATGGTGCTATTGTCATAACTTGTATCCATAGAGAGTAGTAATTGTTCGGGGGCATCTCCGATCTCGCTCGTTTAACATTGTGTAATTTCAAACATGATATAAGGTTCCTATCGATCTTGGTAATTGTACATAACTGACCAACTAGTATACGGTTTGCAACAAAATGTGAAAATCGTTTTTCATCAAACGGAAATGGAATCATATCATTATTTAGGGCGAGAATTTTATCGTTTCACCCAGAAAAATATCACATATTCGATCCAGAAATATTAATTAAACAATAGATATCAGTAAGAATATCGATATTACGATTTTTATTAAATTTTTAAGATATATTTAAGGTACATTTTTTTGCTTTGTGAAAATGAGAAAAATGTTATAGACATATATTTAAATTTAAGAACTGTGTAGGGAAGCCCTTGAGTAAATGGACCGCGTAAATTTAATGAGATGTTTAGATAGGATTTATACAAGGAAGATCAGCAAAGTATTAAGAAAAGCTTCAAACATACAGAAGTATATAGAGGCCAGAAGTAATTAAGACAGAATACACTAAAACCACCAGAAAACGCACCTAATCACGGAAATTAGGAACCCGTAATTTTTGGAAAATCTAAAACACTGTAGTAAATAATGGACGGACAACGATTCCCCCACTATCAAACAATCGTGAGGTTGCTTGCATAGCAACCGACGAGGCTAACCTGCTGGCCTGTCGGTTTGCCTCAAACTCCACACTGGACCGGCTCACCACTCCCTCTCCGACCTTTATTTGCGGATAGACGCCACACTAGACGATTTGAAAATCACCCTTTTTATGTACATGGTATCATAAAAAACCTAGACACCTCAAAAGTAAGTGGACACGATCTCATTCCGGCTGTGCTATTAAAACATGCTGCTGAAATTTCTCCAGTTCTCCGCAAACTTTACAATATATGCCATTACGAATCTTGCTTTCCCGAATGCTGGAAACCGCTTCTGTGGTACCCATCTTCAAGAACTCTGGTGAAAGAACTGCCCATTAAATCATTAAATTACCGCCCCATTAGCCTTCTCTCGCTTTCCGCCAAAATATTAATTAATTAAGCCCTAGTCCAACACCTTACAGCTGCTAAACTCCTGACCGACAAACGGTGTCGATGTAGGCACGCCCGTTCCACAGTAGATATTTAAACTGTAAACTCTGAACCTATATACCGTTCACTGGACTTTACAGGGGAGGGTAGAGCAGTCGCCCTCGATATATATTAGGCTTTTTTACAGGGTATGGCACGATGGTCTTCTAAGGAACATTATATTATATGGAATCACTGGAAGAATGCATAATGTAATTAAATCCTTCTTAAGTAAGAGAAAAGTCCAAATTGTCCTCGACGGTCGTACATCTAAACAATATGATATAAATGCGAGAGTACCTCAGTGGTCTATCCTTGGACCTTTATTATTCCTAATATTCACAAATGACCTCCCGGATAAAATTATTTCGGAGATAGGTATATTTTCTGAAGAGACAACTCTCTATGCCACAGACGAGGGGAAAACAAATGAACACATATCTAAGGAAATGACAGAAACAATGGAGGATGACCTAAAATCTGTAGTGAAATGAGGACAACAATTGATGGTCACATTCGATGCTGTCGAAACTAAGCTTGTTTCTTTCAATAATTACAAGCAACCTTTTCTACCACTAATAGCTATGGCCAATAACACATTACCTGAAAGTACTTTTTTTTAAACTCCTCGGTCTTACGTTTATAGGGAACATAAACTGGAATAGATGCGTTGAAAGTATTTCTAAGGCTGCTGCAAAGGCGTCCTCTAATTACCATGCTAGAAAACTGCTTACGCCTGAAAGTGTACAGTACATCTCTAAGGCCACCATTCGCCCATGTATGGAGTACTGTTGTCAAATTTAGGCTGGTGCATCTGCTGCTTGTCTCTCACTCCTTGACAGGGTAGAAAAGAGAGTCGCTAACCTGATAGGTCCTGAATTATTATCTAAGCTTCAGCCTCTGTCCCATCGACGAAATGTTGCATCCCTCTCCTTGTTCTACAAATACTTAAATGGGTAATGCTCTGACGAACTACAAGTACTTGTACCCCTTGACGTGACTACCCCCGACAATCCCGACAAGCAGCTAAGTCCCACCACTTCACAGTAGAGATCCCTAGGTGTAAGAAAATCTTTTACTCCAATAGTTTCTTCCTCAGAACTGCTAGACTTTAGAACTCCCTTCCGGGATTCTGCTTCCCAACTATTCTGACATGCAGAAGTTCAAGTGTAATATGAAGAAACGTCTTGCCACTCATCTCTCTTCATAATTCCCCTACAGCTTATGTCCCATATAGTAGCCCCTAATTTCAATGTGACACTGTGTCTTGTTTGGGATGGTTTTTAAAAGCGTTTGACGTTTTATTTAAGGGGTAAAATAAGAAAAATCAAATTCAATCCTTTACTCTAGATATGAAAACGTGATTTAAAGCTTTCAGAACGAATAATGTCATATTCCATCTTTTTTCAATACGAATTTAAAATATATAGATAATGTCTCTCTATATAGAGATATTTATGATCATATATATTATATAGTATTTTAATATCAATACACGCGATGTCTTGAAACTTCAAATTAGATTATCATAAATAAAGTTGGTAAAAGAGAAAGTAAAAATATATATAGTTAATACGTAGAATATAATATAACCACATTTTTATGTGACATTAAATGTAATGTCGCCTGCATCAACACAATGAAAGTTGTAATAGACAATTTAATAAAACCTCGATTTTTTTAATACATCGGAAAGATTATTACAGAGATTCGATTTGTTTATCAAAGTATTTGTAAAAACATTATTTAAAGAATGTGGTGAGTCGTTTATCAAATCATTCTCACATGTCGTGTTCAATATGCTAAGCGCTTTGTCAAATATATCCAATGTTTAAAGAAACTAATTGCTTTTTATCTCGTGCATGAAGCAGAAATAAGAAGCAGCAGACAATCAAAGCGTCTAATCAAATATGTTTATCTGTGACATGCGTGACTGAGGGCAAACATTGTAATAATAAACATCATTTTAAATTTCCCCGAATTAATATGATTTATAAATAAGACGATAATCAATCTAATCATGTTTCTGATAACGAAAAGTAAAGGTAGTCATTGGGTGGTGTGAAACGATAAAGTCGAAGCGGAAACGACATGGTCGCGTTTGAGTTTCTGATTAGAAACATTGAATATTTGGACAAAACTACTGTCATTATAAAAAAATTATTGAAAACAGACGCAAAAAATTATTTAAAACAGATGCTAAATGTCTAGCATTTTGAAGAGGAAATAGAACGTGCGGGCGTATTTATAGTTTATCGATCGCGTAATTGTTTATATAAACGTTCAGACAAATAATCTTTGAACAACATTTAATCAATGCTGTGACACTTTATGGGGTATTTTAGAAAATTACTACCGGTATAGTGGGGATAGGTTCATTATAACACTCATATAAAATGGATATAGCTTATGTATTCAGAACAGATATTTTACATATACTACGAAAGTTTAATCAGTCTATATGGAATTTCTAAATATATAATGTGTTAGAGATGAGTTACTGATTACCAAGCCCAACAGTTATTCGAGGATAATCGTTAATGAGCTGAACAGATTTAATGACGAAGAATATTTCATGCAAAGGCTTGGAAATAATAAACATTGGTCAATATTGAGATGGGTCATGTGAATCATTTTTCTCTCGTAAAATTAAAGAACGACCATTTTGTAGTCTGAAAGGAGGCAGTCTAGTAGTAATGTTAGCAATTCTTAGAAATGCCGTTCACATAAATATTGTCGAACGTCAAAGACACTCTGAAATCAAAGAACATTTTTTCAGTCGGGGAAAAATATCAGTTCTTATAGAGAAGTGTTAATAAAAGTGAACAAAGGATTAGAGCTTAATATTGTATTTTCCATGACAATAACAATAAAGCTGATAAAGTCTATCAACGATGGAACTAAAACATCATATAGATATATAGTTCTAATGTTATATGCCACCCTGAAGATTTAAACAATGCAATCCCAGGAATATCCTATAAAAAATTCTTGTGTGTGACACAATAAGGATTTTCAGTTTACGTCGGATGCAAAGAATTAGGATTACGTAGGGTGGGAATGGTTCGGTAGTTATTCTCTATTCATTATTCAACGACATTAAATGCATTGAAAAACGTAGCTAATATTTCGTTCTTGATCGTGCCTCGGAAAATATCGATATTATATGCGGTTTAAGTCATTCGTTATTTGCTAATGCAATCGTTTCAAGTAACAATGGCTAACTTGCAATAAATCGAAGGTTTTCTCCATTAGAACTAACCACGTTCAGCTGATCAGACGAATCATTGATAGTCGCACGAATTCAATCATCTGAGCTACTTGAAATTTGAACGCGTGTCGTGGCCGATCCGTTTTTAGTGACTAATGGAATCTTAACCGTAAAGTCAGTTAATAGGTACATTAAAAGCATCTGAGTTGTGAGTCTCGACAAAGGCTGTAAGTCGAGCGTGTCCATTACAGTAACTATTACCGGAAGTCATAAGAAGACTGTGAACGCACTCAAATATGATTGGTGTTTTTATTGACGTGTACAGAATGGTCAGACACATGAAAAGTCCATTTGATTACACCAATTGTCTAATGTCAACAATTTTATTCAGAGCACGGCATCGAGACGCGGACGCATTTATCCTAATTCACTTTTCAAGAAATCTTCGTTGGTTTTGGATTGAATTTAAATTCAAAACAATCATGACTTACACAAATGATCGGGAAAACTGAGATTCCAAAAAGTAATCTCCCCTGATTACTTTCTGTTTACCTTATTCTTTTCTTTTTTTTATTCATTTATTTTCCATATAAACCTTATCATTATTCTCTTATTTATAGAGGTTATCTTATCTTTCTTCTGATTTGCTAAAATGTAAATCTTTTAATGTGTGGATAATTGTAAGCAGAAAACGATATTAAAGGTAAAGTAAGGAAAAATCTATAAAGTGCGGCATAAGACAATGCATTCGCTTAGGCTACCTATAACTTTGGGCAATACATATATATATATATATATATATATATATATATATATATATACATATATATATATATATATATGGTTCGTGAATTGCTTTATGCGGATGACGCCGATCTCGTGGCCCATGGTGAGAGGGATATGCAGGGTATCATTGATCTGTTTTCGGGGGTCTGTGCGTCTTTTGGGCTTACTATTAGTCTTAAGAAGACTAAGGTCATGTTCACACCTCAACCCCGTGGTTTGTATGTGGAACCAAATATTTTCGTCAACAACCAGAGACTTGCCGTGGTTGATACATTTGTGTATTTGGAACAGAGATGGAACCCTGGATGCTGAGGTCAACTATAGGATACTGCGTGCCACTAAGGCTTTTGGTGGCTTAGAGAAGCGAGTGTGGTCTGACCGGGGTATAACTATTCATACAAAGATCAGTGTCTATCAATCTTGTATTTTACAATCCCTGCTTTACGCTTGTGAGGCCTACACAACTTATGGTAAACACATAAATGTCATGGAGAGAGTGCACCAGAAATTCCTCATACACATTCTGAACATCAGGTGGAGCACTTTTATACCTGATATGGATGTTCCCATGCGAGCAAACCTACCTTGTATCGAGAAGTTTATTATACGCAGCCAGATGAGGTGGGTTGGACATCTGACAAGATGGACGACGATAGATTGCCAAAGCGTCTGTTCTATGCTGAAATTACACAAGAAAAGCGTCCACAACATAAACCGAGGAAACGCTTGATTGTATTGATGCGTTCAGTTGGGAAAGTGCTTCCAATGGTCGTAAAAGGTGGCGCTCCTTGGTCTATCATGGATGTGATTGTTTTGAGAAGAAAAATATGAGCATGCAAAAATGAAGCGTGATATCCCGAAGAAAAATCTATCAGATATATCAGGTCTATCGGAGGATTTCATGCAGAACCACACCTGTGATTTATGCGGTTAAATTACTTTATCCGGAGCTGGCCTACCTAGCCACAAGCGTTCACATTGAGATCAATCTTTCTTTGATGGGGAAAACATTGCAGGGACAGATGTCCTTTTTGCTCGGGGTCTGTAAATCGAGTGGAGGTCTGAAGCGTTATATGAGCGTTCAGAGTAGAATAACACCAGCTGGCATCCCTCAATCTCAACTTAAGTGTGACCTTTGCAACAGACTGTGTAAGAGCAGGGCTGGTCTGAAGAGCCAACTTTGTTCTCACAGAAAATAAGAATTGATGCATCTTGATCACATCTCCACATGTATATACGTATGTGTATAAGTGTATATATGTGTATATAATTTTTTAAAAATTTTTCCAAAATACATGAAATTGAATGAGTAATCAACAATAAAGCAAAGGAAAGATGGTCCTCTTCTGTCCAGAAGTGACAATCACCATCAGCGCATATATATATATATATATATATATATATATATATATATATATATATATATATATATATATATATATATATATATATATTGATAACGTATTTCCTCTCGGAAGAAGAACTTATCTTTGATACTTCATGTGATGAGAAATTTTTCTCACACTATTCTTATATCTTGTTTTGAATAAAATATTGTGAATATAATTCTACAATATCGTGACGTCTATTACTTAGAAATATATATATATATATATATATATATATATATATATATATATATATATATATATATATACATACTAGCAAAAGTACCCGCCGCTGACTGGGTTCAAAAACAGCCTACAGAAAATAGACTTTGATTGTTGAAAGTATGATAGGCTATGAAAAGGAAGGGTTGTAAATTTGGGTTGAATTTGGGGGTATTAAAAAAAAAGCAGAATATGATGAAAGTAAAAATAAAATAGATAAACCCCATAATTTATTATACCATACCTGTTCACACTGAAACATTTATCACAATATTCTGTTGATCTATATTAAAAAACCTTGTTAAACTTTGCAACATATTTCCATTCTATGGAGGTCAGCTGCGAACGAACACCCCATAATTTTTTTATACCATACTTCTTCAAACTAAAACATAATTATAAAGTATACTTACGCAGATAGATATGAAAAGTATTTATTACAGTTTTTGCCTATTTCCATTTTATGGAACCCAGGCGCGAACGCAGACCCCACAATTTTATTGTACCATCCCTATTTAAGTTAAAACATAGTTTAAGTTAAAACATAGTTACCAAATTCTCATGTACATCAATATCAGAAACACTTGTAAACGTTTTTTTTTTAATTTTTAACTTTTTTTTTCTATACTTTGTGGACCAGACGCGAACGCAGACGCAAAATCTTAATGAGCCACCATTCTGCCAGATCAAACATACCCATTCCTGTGTCTCGATACATCTTCTATCATTATTTGTAATCAGTTTCTTAAAATAGTCAACCATATAGGAGCCTATTCGTGACCAGGTACACACACACACATATTCAGCTTTATATTATATATATATATATATATATATATATATATATATAAGATAGATAGATAGATAGATAGATATTTCATTCTCTCTACTCGTCAGTTCATATTTAGTGATATGTGTATATATTTTGATAAAAAGGGCGAAAGACAGAAACACGGAGGGAGAATTAAACAAGAACGGGAAAAGATAGACATAAAAATAAAGCAGGGATAATAGGTATCTATTAGGTTGAGAAGAAAGTACTTGCAGAAGTTTTAATTTTCGATTTCAAATGATGTGTTTTCAAATAAGTTTCTTTATAATACCTTCACATTATATATAATAGTTAAGAGCGTTGTTCCCACCATCTAATCATTTAAATTAAAATTGTTTGGAAGCAATTATGTATTTTTTCATGCAGAACCTTGAATACTAGATAAAAAATAGTAAATTCGCCCAGCTGTCTCATATCAATTCAAGCAAGGTCGAAAACTACTAAAACATATCGCGGCATCAATGGAGCTTCTGGGCCAGGAACCACTACTGAACGCACAGCAAAATGGCTGTTTAAAGAATATCGTGGAGACAATGATTTAAGAAAGTGATTGACATGGTGGTCGGCCATCGTATGTTTACAACAATCGATTTAGTCGAAGTTAATCAACGCACCACTGTTCAAGAACTTGATTCTGAATTAGATGTAACGTATACGATGATTTCCAACTATGTGAGAGAGATTTGGAAGACAGAAACTTCATAAATGAGTGTCTCACGAGCCGAACGACAACTAAAAGAAAATGGTTATATATCATTCTTTTACCCGTTTCTCGACCGGATTGTGACTTGCGATATAAATTAGGTTCTTTCCGACAACCAGCGATGCTTAACGCAGTGGCTAGAAACTGACGACGCTCCAAAACACTTCCCGAAGCAATAGTGGGACCAAAAAAAAGATCATGCTGAGTCATAGTTCATCAAAAAAGGTCATGCGACAGGTTTCGAGCATTACTGTTTTGGGAATGCAGGTGATACTATTACGGAGAAGAAGTACTGTCAACAAATGGATGAAATGTGTCAGAAACTTCGACAATAACACCCCGCATTAGTCAACAGAAAAGGCCCAATTTTTGTCAACCACTATGCTGGAACACACGTTGCAAAACCGACCCTGTAGAAGTACCACGAATTGTGCCCCGAATATCTTCCTCATCTGGCATACTCTCCCTACCGACTACGACTTTTTAAAGCATTTCGAAAACTTTCTGCGTAAAATGCGCCAAAATTCTAAGCGATATCAAAAACGCCTTAACCGACATCATAATCACCAGAACACACGATTTTTACTTTACTCACATAAATACATTGATGCGTTGGAAAGTATAAGTTGATTCTGATAGTGCTTAGTTCGACCAATAAATGTTTGAGCACAGATATATATATATGTATGAACTTAAAATTAAAAACCGTAAGAACTTTTTTTATCAATAACATAACTAGATATAATGATAGGGATATAGATAAGTATATGTAGAAAATGTGTTTAGGTTGTCGGAGTTAAAAATAGTGTGTCCTATATTTATTCCAAATATCTATGACGGTAACATAAGAGAAATGAACACTTTAACGATGATTATTACTTTTTGACAAGCTTAAATATATGTGATAAACAACCTTAAAATTGACATATTTTCAAAAATATGTCATGCCAGGTAAATCTTAATAAATACCCATTGTGAACATGTATGTGGCCGATAATTTCAAAATTGATATTGATATGCCCTGCTATCATCACTTTCTTACCTGTTGTGTGATTGTTCCTTCCGTTATAGTAGTATTGCGGACAGTGAATTTCCATACTCTTTTAAGATTTTAGAGTTTTTGGGTTTCTTTTTTTTTACATAGGCATCAACACTTATCAAGACCCAGAAACCACTCAAAGATAAGAGTTAAGATTGTACAGTAGCCAACTGGACAATATAGTAATCATTAGTAATGGAAATTCGGTAAATTTGTTAACTTAAATGGAAGGCCTCATCAAGAACTTGTTTACGTTGGACTTGAAGACAATCAAATTGCAGGCAGCTGGAAAGCAAGCAATCTGAAGACAGTTCCACAGGTGTGAAATTCTAAGAAAGAAGCTTTGTTCATGGAATCTACGTTTAGATTTAGGCACAGATAAAGAGTGGGGGATTATTGATAGTGTTTTCAGTTAGACATTAATACTGTGAGCTTCTGATTTTTTCCAAACATCTATTACTCTTATGAACCTATCAGAGAGAAATGATTTAATAATTGAGACATTTCCAGCTATACCGTAGCTGCAGATCTTGTGATATAAACCTTTATGACGTGCTCTATGAAAGGCCTTTGATATGTCAAGAGCAATTACCCTAGAAAGGTTACCTCCGTCGAAAGATTTTCTAATCCTTGACGGACTGAGCATACAACACTCTTGCGTTCTTTATTACTCTCTTGCAATGGTTGCCGGCAGTCCTTAAAGCGGATTTAGTCTCAATACATCTATTACTTTGAAAGAAATGGAAAAAGTGATTTCTGTGCGCAATGGTAGCAGCACATTCTGGAGAAAACCATGTTGGGTTTCTGCTGGAAATTTTCGATGGTATTTAACTGTCTATACCTACAATTAACCATTCCGTCAGGTCTGATACTATAAAGCACGCATCCTTTTTTAAACATGGAACGCAGAGTTTGATCTTATATAAATGTGCGGAAGCTATCCAAGTCAGCCATGGTGTATCGATATACTGTAGGATGGAGAGGCACGCCTGAGGATTTATTACATTTCATTTTTATCTTAATTGATACAACAAAGTGGCCGGAAGATCCAAGTGGAGTCAGAACGGAGACTGAACATAGTTCAGGGCAAGTTATGGGAAAAAAGGTCTAGGAGACCTGCATACTGGATTTCAGTGTCGGGTACACCGGTGGCTTTCGTGAACAATATGATGAGGTCATAAGCAATGACAGTACCTCCCCTCATAATCGGTCTTGTTTAAGTGTGATAACCATTCAACATTGTGAACAGTGAAGTCTCCAAATACGCGAATGTTGGCTGAAGGATAAGCAGATAGGACGTGGTCAATTTTCTCAGATATGCTTTTAAAAATAGAAACCCCTCTGTTGAGAGGGCGATAAAGATTAAGTATACGCACAGTAATGTGAGCAAGTGCAACCCGGAAGCACATATAGGCTAAGTTAGGATCTTCTCTGGATATTTCCTTACCACATGGAAAGACATATTTGATATAGACAAATATT
The DNA here is from genome assembly GCF_053919585.1 of Euprymna scolopes. Classification (NCBI taxonomy): domain Eukaryota; kingdom Metazoa; phylum Mollusca; class Cephalopoda; order Sepiida; family Sepiolidae; genus Euprymna; species Euprymna scolopes. Next base: position 59,676,382 of record NC_136489.1, on the reverse strand, counting down.
CCATGCCCATGGCGATCTTGGAGGTCAGATGTGGAAGTTTAGTTAGAGTATCCTTTAATTACGAAATCATCTAGGAAAATAGTATTCCAATGCAAGTTTCGCTTAGAAATAATAGGTCTTGTTTAGTCTCCTGTAATTGGGTTCAACCTCGTGAAGGTGAGAACGTAGACCCCTAATGTTGGGAAAGGAGACATGGTAGTGGGTGTTTAGGTTGGAAGTTAAGAGATCCGGGTTAAATCGTGTATTTTTCTTGAATCTTATCCTGTCGGTGTTTTGATATTTGTGGACTACGTTGACAAATTTACTCAGAGCAGAACCGAGAGGGACAATAAGAGAGAAAACGAAACAATGACATTTACTTTTTTTGTAGCACATTATTATGTAAAACTGTAACAATTACCCACTAATATGGCATCGAGAGGCCCCCATCAGAAATTACTGCATGGTTCAGAATCCATTTATTAAATGGCAATAGAGCAGCTCCAGTACTTTGCGCCTACTGATAGGACGTCCTCCTTAGTGGTTAATCAGTTAAATCAGCTTCACATTTTGGAAATTTAAAAGCGAATATTTGAATCTCTTATTTTATCGTTTTTATCTGTTTTATTGACAATTTTTTCTCACGCAAATTTTATTGCATAAAGTTTTTCAGCTTAGAAATGTGATTTCCGTTAGTGAGCAGCAAAGATGTTTTTGTTTTTGCTTTTTCTTTACACAGGAATCACATTTATCAAGACCCGGACGACACTCGAGGATAAGATTTTATGAGTATACATTAGTCAATGTGATTATAGCGCAATAAATATAAGTAGTGGGAATTTTGTAAATTGGATTACTTAAGGGGGGGGGTCATCAAGAACTTGTTTACGTTGGACTTGAAGACAATACGTTCTAGTCAGCTGGAATGCAGGCAATTGGAAGAGAGTTTCACTGGCGTGCTGTTCTACGTTTAGGTTTAGGCACAGATAAAGAGTGTGGGAAAATTTTCATAGTGAGTTTTGGCTAGACGAGCGTTTTTCGTGAAAGTTTGTTGAGGGGTTGGGACCATAGATTGAAGTTCAGCTTAGCAAATAACCCTTGGGGAAGATCTTGCAGGGAAGAGAAAAGGGTATTCCTCACTAAGCTACGAAGTCTATTTTGAACTCTGTAAAGGCAGGATAAGCTGCTTCTAGCAACTCCTGTCCAGATTTGGCAACAGTGCTCCATCGAAGGCATCAAAGCGTAGATGGTTTAGAGAACTCTGTACCGTCTGCCTGCTTCCCACCGGACTACAACTTGGATGTCTTCAAATCCAATGTTAACAAATTCCTAATAAACCGCCTCTTAAGTAAACACTTCATCAAATCTCCACACTAACGTAATGTACTTGCAATAACCCTTATCCCTGAGTGGCTTCCAGGCCTTGAAAAGTGGTGATCACTGTGTAAAAAAAAAGATAAAAGCTTTGTTTTAGATGCATTAAAAGTAACAAGTTACCTTTTTTCCCCATTGAACCACTTTCTCAAGATCAGAGGAGAGAGTCAGAAAAAACTTGGTCGTTTACGGGCTTAGATGTGCTACCATAGATAGTAGTGTTATCAGCATAAATGTCTATAAATGATGTAAGGATGTGATTTGGAAGATCATTAATATAGATCAGGAAGCGAGTTGGACCCAGCATTAATACCCAGCTTCTGATTTATGCCCGTAAACCACTACTCTTATGAACCTATCAGAGAGAAATGCTTTTATAATTAAGAGGGCAGTTCCAGCTATACCATAGTTGGAGATCTTGTTAAGTAGACATTTAAGTATTACCTTATCAAAGGACTTTGTTATTTCAAGATTAATCGCCATAGAAAGGAAGTCTCTGTCGAGAGATCCGCTTATCTTATGCGATATAACTGTAAGCAGGTTTGGTGTAGATCTAGCAGAACTGAAACCATATTGCTCGTCCCTAATAATGTTGTTTTTGCTGATATGGTTGACTGCTTCTCTATGTACAGGTTCCAGCAGCTTATGATGCTCAGGAGACTTATTTGTTTGTACTCAGAGCGAGATGAGCGATCACCAGAATTCTGAAATACAGAGCATATTAATGAGATTTTCCATGGTGTTGGGAAGCATTTCTCTTTAGGGCAACGCTTAAATAACTTTGTATATATGGGCGGTAATTCTGGTTGAAGCTGTTTGATCACTATAATTAGAACGCCGCCAGAACTAGTTGCATTACTTAAATCACGGTTTTTAATTAACTTCGAAACTTCACATACATATATGTGTATGTCGCATAGCGTGTTTTCAGATACACGAGGAAATACTGAGGGTTGGCGCCCTTGGTCATAAAGGGTAGACTTAGCTGCAAATATCTTGGCAAAAACTTTGGCTTTTTCTGATGCTAACGAGATTACCTCAGATCCATTGATGATAGTTGGGATAGAGCGCACACTTCTGTTCAGAATTTTCTTTGCTATTTGCTAAAACTGATGGGAACCAAGCCGCTCCTAAGCTACTTTGGACTTGACGGAATGAGTATTCAACCCTCTCGCATTCTTTATTTTATTTTATTCTTTTGCAGAGGTTGTTGACGGACCTGAAGGCGGCTTTAGTCTCAATACATCCACTACGTTGGACGCAATAGAAAAATGTTCTGTGTGCAATGGCAGTAGCAACTTCTGGAGAGAACCACGGCTGGCTGTTAGGTTTTTGTTGGACATTTTGCGAGGGTATGAAACGGTCTATACCTATAATTAACCATTCCGTCAGGTATTATACTATAAAGGACACATCCTTTTTAAACATGGAACGCAGAGGTAGATCTGATATAAATGTGCGGAAGCTCTCAAAGTTAGCCATAGAGTATCGATATGTTGTACGATGGAGAGTTATATCTGAGGGCCTATTGCATATTCTTTTTATTATAACTGATATAACAGAGTGGTCGTAGGATCCAAGTAGAGACAGAACGGAAGATGGGCATAGCTCAGAGCAAGTTGTAAGGAAAAGGTCTATGAGACTTGCATATTGGCCGTCGGTGTCCGGAACACGGGTGGGTTCATGAATAATTTGAGTGAGGTGATAAACAATGCAGAAATCGTGACAGAACCTCCCCTCGACATCGGTCTTGTTTGAGTGGGTTAACAATTCCACATTGTAAACATTGAAGACTCCCCCGATGTGAATATTTGCTGAGGGGTACGCAGACAGGACATGGTCAATTTTCTCATATATGATTTTAACGATAGTAACCCCACCCTTGTGGGGCCGATAGAGTGCAAATATGAACGCAGTAGTGTGAGCAAGTGCAACCTGGAATCACATATAGGGTAAATTAGAATCTTCTCTGGAGATGTCCCAGCCATATGGAAATTGTCTTTAATGTAGGCACATACTCCATGCCCATGGCGATCTTAGCGCTCGGTATTAGTGGTTAAGTAAGAAATGCGTTAATTACGAACTCATCTAGGGAAGTGGTCGGTCCAATGCCAGTCTCGCATAGGAATAATAGGCCAGGTTTATTCTCGTGTAATAGTATTTGAATATCTGGAATGTTTCCATAATATATATATATATATATATATATATATATATATATATATATATATATATATATAGTGAAAATGTGAGTGTAAGAGACATTTCTCAACCTATATACTGAACAAATATTTGATCCACGGAGTTGAAATTTGCTACATAAGTGATTCAGACACGCGCAAAACTGTTTACCCGTTTTCATACAAAAAAACCGGCTTCTAAGAAATAAAATAGAAAAAATTGTTCGCGGGGGTGATTTTTATGTTTTCAACTGTTTCACGATTGCGTACACAAATGTGTGAAATATAACGATTTTCTATGTTTAGTAAGAGTTTATTTGAAAACACATATTAATGATCATATCAAGTTGGTCTAATGGTTATCGTATTTGACTCACTGTCAATAGGCTTGATTTCGATCGCAGCTCGAATATTTTTTTATTTAGATAAGTAAACTGTTTCGAAGCACATAATATTCGCATACACGTGTCTCAGTTTCTTTCAATTCTTTTTACTAAATTTTTAAAAAGAAAATTAACTTTACGTTTGATACCTACGATATTTCTGTTTATAATAAATAAATTCTGTATTAATTAAAATATATTTATGCTTGTTTTACACCAGCCAAACGATGGGTGGCCTGCTAGTATATATTTGTGTCTATGTGTCTAAATAAATAGGACATTTTTATGTCTAATACGTTTCTGTTGAGTGCCGAGGACCGAGAAAACAAATACGAATGTAAAACATTTTGGTCTTAAAAGTCGATCGATGAAAAGCTTTTACAAATGTATGACAAAACTTCACTCTTAAATAATTGAATGTTTTAAACCAGAAAAAATTTAAAACATAGAAAAATGTGAATGCTCTTTGTTCCATGCTTTGTGAATGTTTTTTTTTCTGTGTTTTACGATATTTAGATATTGTTGATGTTCTGTCAACTAGAAAGTGAATTATCTTGAGAACAAAAACGGATTTGAATTTTTATGTCAACTGTGATTTAATATTTACTTATCGACGCAAACGTTGATTTTCGGGTATTTGCAATCGATCGATGGAAACATATAGCTATGTCTTTCTCTCTCTCTCTCTCTCTCTCTCTCTCTCTCTCTCTCTTCTTATATATATATATATATAGAGAGACAGAGATAGAGAGACAGACAGACAGACAGGCAGAGAGTGAGAGAGAGAGACGGATAGAGAAAGAAAGATAGAGAGTAGTATATTATGAAAAAATATATGCAAATTTAAGCTACACAGAATATTCAAAGTTTCGTCTTCGTGGGAAGCGTCCTATTGTATTTTCATGTTAGCAAATCAGCTGCTTACTTTTAACCGCGCCCATTAGAATCAGGCAATGCTCGGACACTTACAGGGAAAAGGTTCACCCTTTCCCTTTTTGTATTTTTATGGAAGAGTAGATATATTCTTTGTGTGTAGAAAGTTTACCGACTTTCACCGTTGGTGTAGTTTGATATGTTATTTTCTGTCATGGTTTATATTTTGGATGTTATGTTAGTTTTATAGATAGAAGTATTTATTAATGAATGAACCTGAGGTAATCTCATTAGCATCAGACAAGGCCAAACTATTCGCCAAGAACTTTGCAGCTAACTCTACCCTCTACGACGATGGGCATCAACTCCCCGTATTTCCTCCTAAAACAGACAACACGTTTTCCAAAGTACAAATATCTGTGCACGAGGTCGCCAAACTAATCAAAAACCTTGATTCCAGTAAAGCAACTGACCCAGACGGCATTCCAATTATAGTGTTGAAAAAGCTTAGACCAGAACTTGCCCCCATACTTACAAAACTGTTTAAGCGTTGCCTTAAGGAGAAGTGATTTCCAACACCCTGGAAAACCTCGCCAGTATGCCCTGTATTTGAGAACTCATGTATAAATCATCCCCTCTCAGTAGAGACCAACATTGTGTGTCATGAGTAAGTTACTGGAATCCATATTAGATAAAGAAGTAGTCAACCACCTCAGCAGAAATAACCTACTTAGTGACATACAATATGGTTTCCGTTCTGCTAGATCTACAGCTGATGTGCTAACAGTTATATCCCATAGGATTAGTGAATCTCTCGACAAAGGCTTACTTTCTAGGGCAATTGCTCTTGAAATATCAAAGGCCTTCGATAAGGTTTGGCATAAGGGCTTACTTCAAAAGATTTCCAGCTACGGTATAACAGAAAATGTTTTCTCATTAATTAAATCATTTCTCTCTGATAGGCTCATGAGAGCAGTGGTTGATGGGCAGAAATCAGAGGCCCACAGTATTAATGCTGGAGTCGCCCAGGGGTCCATCCTGGGTCCAACTCTCCTCCTGATCTACATCAATGATCTTCCAAAACACATACATAATTCATTCGTTTACAGCTATGCTGATGACACGACCATCTACGGCAACACATTAAAAGCCGTAAATGACAAAGTTCTCTCTGATTCCCTCTCCTCTGATCTTGAGCGCGTGGTTCAGTGGGGGAATATGCATCTAAAACCAAGCTCCAAACTTTATATCATCAACGCTCTGGTTCTCATCTAGCATTAATTGAAATGGATGGCTCTCGTATTGAGGAGGCTTCATGTTTTGACAAGCTCCTAGGTTTGACTTTTACTCCTGATCTGAAATGGAACACGTATATCAAGTATGTTGCCCGGACCGCTGGGAAAATCGTGGGATCCTTCTACCGCTCAGGAACATATTTCACTATTAATGCAATTCTCTATCTCTATAAAAGCCAAGTACGCCCAAAGATGGTGTACTGTTGCCACATTTGGGCTGCAGCTTAAAAAAACAGCCTATCCTGCCTTGGCAAAGTACAAAATAGACTTCGTGGCTTAGTGGGGGATGCTCTCTTCCTTTCCCCGCAACCTTTCTCCCACAGAAGAGACGTTGCGAGCCTGTCTTTGTTTTATCGTTATTTTCATGGCAAGTGCTCGTCCGAGCTCCAATCTCTGCCCCCTCGCCAATCTTTCATGATAAACACCCGTCTAGCTAAAGCTACTGTCAGTAATTTCCCCCACACTTTATCTGTGCCTAAATCCAAACGTAGATTCCATGAACATAGCTTTTTTCTGAGAAGTGCACGCCTGTGGAATTCTCTTCCGTTTGCCTGTTTCCCACCTGAATACAACTTGGACGTCTTCAAGTCCAACATAAACAAATTCCTGATTAACTGCCCCCTTAAGTAAGATGCTTTATCAAATCGCCAATACCAACTGTTACTACGATATTATCCCATTGATTATTGTACACAAAATAACCCTTATCCCCGAGTGGCTTACGGGCCTTGATAAGTAGTGATCCCCATGTAAAAAAGTATGTGTTTATTTTATTATATTTTATTTATTTATTTTCTGTTGTTATTGATAATTGTAACATTGTATCGCTGTCCTAGATTAAAGTTTACCCTGTGCACACAGTTGTTCGCTATTTCTCTTCTACAGTTTAATAAATAGATAGATTACTATTTTCCGTTCGTCTATCAGCGAGCGTCTACTCTCTTTTGCTCCCAGTATTGGTTTGCTAATGCTGCTATTATTCGGTGTTTTTTTATTGAACTTGCTCTTTTAGTCATAATATTTGGCTTTAAAATCTAAGGAAATCTTACCTTCGTAATATTTCTTTTTGCTCAGATTCTCTTTGGCAAATAGTGTTGCCTAGTAAACTGTTCTTTTGGGTAAACATTTATTTTGATGTGGGCATAATATGCAGAATTTACACTTGCATTTATTTTGTTCAATATTAGTACTTTATTTTTATTTCTATAACAGTTGATGTTGTTGTTGTCTAGATTTAGTTTATTATTATTATTATTATTATTATTATTATTATTATTATTATTATTATTATTATTAGTTGTAGTAGTGTTTCTAATAGTTAAATTTTTGTTCTTTTTTTGTTAGTTTTATTTTTGTCATGTTGTTTACGATTTTTTTATTATTTATTTTGTTACTAGTTTTTTCTTTGCAGTTATTTTATATTTTGTTGTTTTAATTTAATGTCATTATATTTATTTATGTTTTTTTCTTGTATGTAAATATTTTACTCACTATTCTTTACTGTTGTTGCAAACATTTTGATTTTAAATTGTTAATTTCGGAAAAAAAAACTTTTCAAATGATAGACGTGACAGATCGATTCAAAGCATGCTAGATGATGGAGTAATAATGGATATTGTCGCAGACATAACAAGTAAGACATTTGTACCTAATACAACTGTATAAATATATGTATATATAGACATATATGTATGTACTTATTGATTTGTAAATTGCTACTTGTTTCGTCTCCTTTCACCAACAACGACTAGATTTCATTCCTCGCATTGTGTTAGCCTTCTAAATCGCTACTACTACTACACACTCACACACATATATACATATATATATATATATATATATATATATATATATTAGTGGCTTGGCAATGCCACAGGGAAGACATCCAAGCAAAAATATTGATTGGGAGCTAAATTCATCCCAAAACAGCAAAACTAAAGTTGGCTTTCTAGGACACGATCTATATAAATATATTCTAATCCTGGCATATTTTGTTGGTTTAAAAATATAGCGTCTATGTTTTAACTAGTGTTAATAATTGAAAGCATAGATTTGTAGCATAATCTTCTAAGCACCTACAAATTCTCGTGTAGTTTTGTCCCGTAGAACCGAAGATATGAGCATTTCAATATTCAATTTGGCGACGAGTATAATATACAGATATATCACATTGTGTGCAATTTTATACGTTCGAAATCTCGGCAACTACTGATCAGAATTTAATAAATGAAGGCCCCTTGGAAAGCTAAAGATTGTAAGGTGTAGTGGGGTATGCCACAGTTTCCCTTAACCTCGCATATTATTTTTTCAACAGGTGGGGGATCACTTTTATATTGCAATTTAACGTAAGATCAGCACCCAATTTAGGGCCAACTTGAATTTTCATTTTATGTTCAATTAATATAGATAAGTTATCCCCATTTCATAATTTCTTTCAATCTTGGAAACTACTTGTTACCTGAGATTTTTACTGTAATTTTAATTGTCAGCAGTCTCTAAAAGCTTTTAAAAATACTTCAATAACACCTATTTGTTTTCGTTGTTTTGCATATGAATTATAAAATATGATATTTCCCCAAAACATCTGGCCTTGATAAAGGTGCGTCAAAAACTTGCTGCGATGGTTTCAAACGGTTTAAAATAATAGCAAAAGGAAACTTGATTCCACATACTTCTTATATGTTATATCTCCCCTCTGTCGTTTTCGTACATAAAGTAAATTTCCCAGTGTATAAAGCTGATTTGCTACTGTAGATAGGAATAATCGTACCCTATTTCCAAAAGAGGGGATATACAACATATGAGAAATAAGTGGAACTAAGTAACAACTTGCTGTAATTTGAGATCATTTGAAACCATAGCAGCAAGTGTTTATCTCCCCTCGATCAAAGCCAAATCTGTTAGGGATATATATATATATATAT
>NC_136489.1:59544874-59664874 GCF_053919585.1 Euprymna scolopes | reverse complement strand
GTGATTTTATTTTGCGGCATATTTGTTGAACGTAAAATCATCTTACAAGTGTGCATCTAAGACCAATAATACGATTGTGAATATCGTTGCAAATCCTTTCTAATTCTTTGTGATAATTATAGCATCGTTGGACGTAATGAGCAACTTATTCTTCTTTTATATTAATTTCCCCGAAAATTTTACAGTTCATCTAATTGTGTAGTACGGATATAGAATGGTTTACCTATTTTACTATCCTGACACAGTTTTAAATTTATCACCCTGTTATATAGTGCCCGATACGCGTTGATGTAAGCGCCGTCATCTCCTTAATTTTCATATCTCTTAATGTATAGGGTATTCAATGGAATCAAATGCGGTTTCATAGAAGACAGACGAGTACACTTTGCTCATTAGCTTCCTCTTAGAATTAACTTAAAATTAAAATATAGTCTCAAGTGAACAGACCTGGTTAAAAAAGAGCAGCTTGTTTTCTAGATAAAATTTTGTTAAGCATAGTTTGAACCTTTTTCGATCGAATTTAGAAAGACGCAATGTAAACAATAGAAAGTGGATTTATTGGTTTGTAGTTTTTAACATCTGACAAGTCGCATCTTTGTGGGGGGGCGGTATTCTGCCAGTTGCTAAGTATGTTGTATTTACTAAAACATTAGCTGACTGGAATCTCTGTAGATTGTTTTAACACCTTTGAGAAAAATGCTTATCGGAATTCAATCTATTGGGAATGTATCCTCTTTCATCGTTAAATTTCGGGCTGTTCCTAGATTATTATAAGTATCAGATAGCGACAGATTATTATCGACTGTAAACCACGAAAAGGTCATCATAACATTATTCTGGTTCAATTTCGGCTTCAGGAAGTGTTGTGAACCTTCTCCGGCATCCAACCACTGTGCCGAATGTCACCGGTTATTGTAGAAAATCCACTTCTCATCACACGTCAGTATCCGCTGGAGAAATGGGTCGTTTTTCTCAGGCAGAAGGAGCGTACAAGACATGATTATTCAAAAGGAGCACATAAAACGAGGGTTATTTTGGATTATCGTTCAATTCATGCAGCACCCATTTATCCAGCCTGTTGGCTTCATTATTAGCTTTAAAAGGCGAACGATTGTTGAGTGCTCAACCTCGAGTTCAACAGCAACTTCTCGTATGGTGTTGCGAGGATCGGCTTCAAGTAAGGCTTTCAATTATTCGTTATCAATCGCAGTCGGCAACCGCTATTTTCTTTTTCTTCGAGGCTCTCGTCACCATTGCAAAATTTGTTGAACCATCGTTATGCCACACGTTCCTTAGTGGTTTCTGGGTTAAATGCATCATTAATATCACAAGTTATCATTTTTCGGCCTAGTTTGAACGGAACAACAAGGTCGTGCGGATTTGTAATTTATCCATGCTATTGAAAAGCCTTTGAAAAATGAATGAAGAGATTGAGAGCGGTAACGAATTGCACGATTTGAGAGAGCGCGTTTCAAAATTATATATTACATCGCTATATACATCAACGAATTAATTCAGAAGTAATATATAAATGTAACATATGTATATGAGAAAACGATATTATTTTTGCACCAACCCAATAACTTAGTAACCGGTTTTTGCTACCCGACACAAAAGTCTATTATTGAACATCGTAATAAATCTCTTTTATTATATTCTATTATTTTATTATATTATATTTTTCAGTAGATGATTCCACAGTAATATTATTTGAGAAAATTGAATTTTAGTGTTTGTGAGCTTTTCCTTAAAAATGTGTTCAAAATAATCACGAGATCTATCAGAAATATTAATAAATCTTTTCCTCTGATATATTTTCCAAGACACAACTGGCCAGTATTAGCTTTCTATGGTTATCCTTAAAGTCAGTAATTTCTATATTGGAATAAACCTTGTTATTAAAATAAATGAGGACTAAGTTTATTCTGGAATGCTAATTCTCCGTGCTAATCTTAAGACAAGGGCGAGACATTACATATTCCCATTTTTAAGTTTTAAATGCAGTTTGTTTTTAATTCCTTATATATATATATATATATATATATATATATATATATATATATATATATATATATATATATATATATGCATGGGTGTCAGGCGGTACGAGTGTGAGCTGTATGCTGAGCAAAAAAATACCCCCCAAAACGGTCAATTTTTTAAAACTTTTACCCTTATTATGACCCCTTAACATTTATTGCTTAGTGTTCTAATCAAATTATTAAGTCCATCCAAGGAACCTATATCTAAAATTTCAAGTGTTTAGACCCAAAATTGTTGGAGGAGTTTGGTAGAGTTCTCAAATGTTAAATCGTTGAACTTTGACCCCTTAACAACCAAATTGCTGTACACTGTATATCAAATTTCGAGTATGTAGACTAACAATTAACAGAGTTATTGCGTAGGGAAATGTACACAGACAGACACACAGACAGATACACAGACACGTTAACATTTATGCATGTATAGATATATAGATGGATTTGTTTAACAAAAATATATACGTATACATAAATATATATGGAAACAATTCGGTGTTTACTATAAACTTTTTTCGCAAATATTATGCAAGTATAAATCATGTAAAATATCTGCATGAATATAATTACAGGTAAAGTTAACTAAAGATGATTATCCCATTAAAAAACCGAAGCAACAAATAGGGAATTAATTAAGACTAATGTTTAAAAAAATATGCAAATTAGCTAGATCTTTTGCTAGTGAATGCAATTCCACAACCAAGATATAAGAAATTTGTATTTGCTTTTTAAATAAGTTTATTAGGGTTTTTAATATGAATATCGATACACACAAAAGAAAGCCGAATTTATAGGAGTATAGATACATGTAGAAATTATTGCATCTCCTACCATGAAATAAAAATGGTAGATAGGCCGTAATCCTGACGATTTTACTAAAATATTTTTAATGCTGAAATAGTTTGAACATTTTTCAGCATCTCTTATTGTTACATGATAAAGGGTTGGCCCCTTTTCATGTAAGTAAAAATATAGGGAATTAGTTAAATGTAAATATGAAATAGAATAGTCAAGGATTCGAACTTGCGAAGCTAGATTTGGAATTGAAAATTCCAATCATAATTAAAATAAATACAGAATGTTATTGAAATAAGGAATTGCAATTGTTTAGCTTACATATCTGTTTATGGAAAAAGAATTTAATAATGAAATTTGTTTCTGTGAAAATTTAAATAAGGAATTTAATCGTCAATTGGAACTGTAAACATATTTTGTAAAAATGTTATTTGAAAAATAGGTTACTGATCTCGGGGTCATGGCAAGTTTGGCAACGTAACGCCTGTCAACCAACGTGCTTTATGAGCACATGTTTAATCATGCGATGACGTGACGAGTTCTCAATATAGGAAAGATTTCGAAGTTAGTTATGGAGAGTTAGATCAGTCAGATTAGAGGAGCAGAGAGGTTCAGACCGATTCTCGGCACCCTCTGGAAGCGATGGGGTTTAGAGATAACCATGTAACAACTTTGAATCTCTGAAATACAAAATCATGCCCGACCAGTCGAAGAAGAAATAAACGTATCATCATGTGGTTCTGTATCTGCGTCTTCTATGTTCATCATTACAACGAGATAGGTAACGTGTTTATATTATATGCACAACTGTCAAAACGTAAATGTCAAAGGCACTCTCGGTCTATCTATCAAGATATTCATAAATCTCCTCTCATTGAATTGGTTCTCTTGTAGTAACATGTACACTGCCTATTATATATATAAAAAGAACTGTCTCTCTCTTTATATGTACTCTGTCTCTATATCTCACGAATGTCCCCATCTCTTACAACCTGACCATCTTAAGACATATGAACACTCAACACACAAGACTCCTCCTAAGACTGCCTCTATCACTCTAAGACTTTCCAATACTAAGACGAAAAGAACAATACAGAATATATGTCATCTTAATAATACCACCAGTATAAAACATATCAATATTTGATACCCTTGTAAAAATGCAACCGAGTATATAATATTATTCTATACTCGTTTACATTTTTCTTTTTGGGCAACATGTTTTTATCATCGATACATTTTTAAGGATGAATTAATTTATCGTTTCGTCGTTTGACTCTTCTATCTAAAGGCGAATAAAGCCAACATAAACAGAACTGACTTACCGTTGGCTTAACATCGGTTTACACAGTTTTATTCATCTCCGATTCCAATTCCTTATTAAACCATTAATACAATTCGATATGGGATAATTTCATAGCTAGTATTTTTTTATTATTAACGTGCGAACTAGTCCGAGTGTGAATTCTCGTACTTTAAGCAAATGAACAATACTCATTTTTGAAATCAAAGGAAAATCATTTTTTAAGCTTTTGTTATTTCCTATATCATTGCTCGCGGTGAAAAGAATCTTACCGATAGAAAAAAACATTACTCGCGAATACATGATTCTATAATCCGTCATTGCTGCTTGCAAACCCTAAACTTGCTTTACCGTCTTCTTTACTTTCTACTCTGAAGTCATTTCATTTAATTTCCTTGATTCTATAGAAAACTACAGGTTATCACCCTTTGTCTCTGCTGACTCTTACATTTGGTTTATGTGCTATAATACTTTTTCTAAGCATAAAGTTCTTATGATTATTCGTTGATGCACTTACTTTTTATTAAAAACAATGTAATAAAATTCCTAGAACGGTCCAGTAACATTTTCTGCTTTCGAATTGATTACGTGTGGCTAAGCAGAGACTTACAGTCTCCTTGAAACGATTTTATTTAGTATATACCTTCCATTGCTACCTCTACTTTCTCTATCAATAAGAGTGTTTTGATATTTTCCATGCCATAAACCAAAAATAAACAAACGAAAACGTTCAGCTATATTATGAAATACTTCTTTTTTATTTTATATTTATACGGATTCTACGTCCGAAGCAAGTACGCTACTTGCCTTGCCCTGGTTATGTGAATGCATTAAATTGTCGATTTTCTGTAAAGAACAATGTATGCATGACCAAATCACACTGTAATTTAATATGGGTTTCTGGTTATTTGTCCCGGGGAAAAATCAACACATTATGTATAATATTAATAGGAAGAAGGTCGAACAAGATCAAGGTTTGTGTAACATAATTGTTATCACTTTTTTCTAATACAAGCAGAGTTAAAGGGAAGCATAAAAATGACGAAGGATATTGGATTAATTTGTATCCAACGCGTTCAAATCTACATAGAAATCGTTCTTATTTATCAACAAGTATGTGCATTTTTATACTGGCTATCGTGGTTTTCTGTGTACGTCCTTGGCTGCGTGTGTGTTTGATTCGCCCGCATTAATGTGCGCATATATATTAAGCAATTCTTTGTGACGAAAAGGAAGACACGAAGTCTCAAACCGAAAAAAAATGGCGATCGATGGTCTTTGTGTTCTGATGTGAGGTGTAGAGTAAGGACGAGGAATCACGTATTTTTGTTTCTTTATGTGATGGATCAAAACGAGGCAGAGATTGAATGATGATTTTGTCAGTATTGTTTGGAAAGTAATTCGATTTTAGCTAAGAGATGACGACGACAGGAAAAAAATTAGAAGAAAATGTAATGGAAAATAGAGAAAACGAATAAGACTCTTAGATGGAAACGAAAGATAAAGAACGCGAAACGTGAGAATAAATCCAAATAATGCGAGTGGAAAAAGTAGCGTTTTTTAAAAAAGGAAGAAAGTAAAAATTGTCGAGTAAATCAGAAAAAAGAACCGAAGAGTAAAACAAACATTGGAAGAAAACGAAAGTGCAGGCATTAATATTAAAGATGGAAGGATAAAAGTAAAGATGATAAAAAGATTAAATGGTCAATAAAATAAAAAAAGGTCTCACTATCAAAGGAAGAAACATAAAAATTAAACAACAAGAAGCAGAAGACAGAAGAATCGGATATAAAAGGAATTATAGGGGGCAGAATGAAGTCGGGTAAATGAGAAAGAAAGCAAGTCAAGATAAAATAGGCAAAGTGAAAGGAAAATAACCAAAGGGAAAAAGAAAAGAAAAAGCAACAAAATAAAGAATATGACTGGAACAAATGGAAGAACGAAGGCCAGAAATAACGAATACATATTATGAAATGTATAAAAATGGTCAATGAAACCCTACAAAGGGGATAAGCAGAAGGTAAAGAAATCGATGGAGCAAACAGAAAACAATACGTTCAAATACAATATATAAAAGGAAATATGCTCCAGTAAAAAGGGATAAAAGAAAGAAAGATTAAAAGAGAGGTACGAAATTATCGAACGTAAAAAAATGAAGATTTAAAAAAGCACTAATTCACCAATGACAAGGAATGAAAAAAAGTATAATTTAACGACGTAAAGACATTTAAGATTAACCGCATTTTGTCTAAATAGGCAAGCCTATTTTTTCTAAATGAGTTGACCCTCCTGAATAAATCCAACGCGAATGTGATACACATATTCGAATACATCATCACAATTGACATATCAATTTATTTACAAATCTTCAATATAAATGCAATGCGTAGAGTGTTAGAATATTACTTGTCATAGAAAAGATGCCGCCTCATCTTGTTATGCAATATTACTGACATTCACCTTATGTCCAGCTGAAATGGAAATATAATTTAGACGACGCCAAAATTAAATACTCTTACACCTTACTTCTATTCACTTCTTTCTGATCGATTTTTATTATAAAATTATTGACGTCTTCATCTGTTTTTTGCAAAATGTACTGACCAGGTTCAACATTGCTTCACTTCGGTGATCCAACATGCACACATATAGATACACCCACACACACACACACACACACACACACACACACACACACACACACACACATATATATATATATATATATATATATATATATATACGTGTGTGTATATATATATACATATATATATATATATATTGGAAAGAGAAAATAAAAAAAAACTTCTCTTTATCTCATAACGTAATACTATTTTTTTCATATATATATATATATATATATATATATATACGTATATATGTATATATATGTAAGGTCATGTCATGTGCTACTGGTACCATGTAACCCAGTACTACCTGCCTCATGGTCGGGTCACCGGCGAATAAACTGGTTCCCCCACCAGACTTGTTTGGTGAGGAGGGCGGCTAGTCTCCCTGAAGGATTAAAAACAAAACCTTCCAAAGGGTGAATGAACTCTTTTTCTGGGTCAACGGCCAACTAGCACCGTGTATATGTGTGTGTGTGTGTGTGTGTGTGTGTATTGGGGTGGAGCGGGCTCCCGTAAGCCGTGGTGAAGGCAACCTTTATAGAAGAAGCAAATCTCTGATTTAAAAAAACATAAAGCGGAAGACCATTACCCGCATTGAGCTGGTCTGCAGTTTAATTTGCTGCTGGCTATCTTGCTCTTGCTTGTTGCTGGATCTGAAAATTTTGAACCGAGAGAGAGACTTAGCTGTCGTACAAAGCTAAGACTCTGTAACATCATATTTGTATAGATACTCCCTCAGTCATTTGGGCTCATGGATTTTAAAGGTCTGAGGGAGTGGCACTCGTCTGACAAGACGTTGCAATCATCATATATATATATATATATATATATATATATATATATATATAAATCAACGAAACAGTGTTTCATTGTAAGTAACTGATGATCCCTTTAGGAAAATAAATTATTAGTGCTATGGCAAATTCTAGGGGCGTCTTATGCAGTGATTGCAGGTGATTAAATTACTTACTGACTAGATGGTTTTCTAACGAATGATAAAAAATTATATTTTTTGTATAGTTTTAAAGGTTAAAAACTTCAAAGACCTATATATATATATATATATATATATATATATATATATATATATATATATATATACCCATCTGGCATCAAATAAAATGAATAGTACTAGTCCTGGTGAGGCTTCATGTTTTACAAGCTTCTGGGCTTGACCTTTACTCATGATCCGAAATGGAACACATCCATCAAATCCGTTCCAAGGCCGCTGGAAAAATGGTGGGATCCTTCTATCGATCCAGTAGATATCTCATTGCTGATGCAAGTCTCTATCTATATAAGAGTCAGGTACCTCCAAGGATGGCGCACTGTTGCCATATCTGGGCAGGGCGTGCTAAAAAGGACTTATACTGCCTTGATAGAGTTCAAAATAGACTTCGTAGCCTCGTAGGAGATGTCCTTTTCTTCTCAAAGAAGAGATGTTGCGAGTTTGTCTCTGCTTAATCGTGATTTTCATGGCAAGTGCTCGATTGAGCTTCAATCTATGATCTCCGTCGCCAAATTTTTACATCAACACTCCTCTAACTGAAAACATAATCCAAAATTCACCCATTCTTTATCTGTGCATAAGCCTAACCGTAGATTCCATGAACAAAGCTTCTTTTTTAAAACTACACGCCTGTGGAACTGTCTTCCTTTTTCCTACTTTCCAGCTGACTACAGTCCAACGTAAACAAGTTCTTGATGATCCGTTCTACTTAAGTCAACAAATTTACCGAATTTCCATCACTAACGATTACTATATTGTCCAATAAACTACTGTACACTCTTTAACCCTTATCCTTGAGTGGCATCTGGGCCTTAATAAATGATGATTCATATATATATATATATATATATATATATATATATATATATATATATATAGTGATCGTCAAATTTATGGAGTGCTTTTGATTTTTGTAACAATCTGGTGTTAAAAATCTAACAAAAAAAAGTTAATTAATTAAAAGTTTTTTTCCACCGATTAATAAGTAAAGAATGCACTTTGTATGCTTATAACTTTTTTTTTCATATTCGTTGTAAAAATATATTTTTCAGGCATTCATGCCCCCTTCCTCATTCTTCCCTTGTTCGACCCCTTAAATACAAGCGATCCACTAAGCACACACTCATTTCATAGTGGGAAGGTGAACGAATGTAGAAAAAAACTTACAAGGTGCCTTCGATATCAAAGATTGAAATCCGAAATTTGAATGTGTTTAATTTTTCTTTTTATCTTCTGTGTTTTAAATTCTGATATTCTTTGTATGCGTTACCAATATTTATTATCTTTCAGACAGATATAAAAGATATTTTTCTTACGAAAATGCTAACATAGGCATACTTTAACGTCCTTAAAAATAAATTAAAAATGTTTATTTTAGATTGTGTAAACTTTCCATGTTCCAGTACATAAAGAATGCTTTAAAGAATCGATACTATACAGGGTGTGAACATTATAAGTATTAATTGTATCTGTGTATTACGTTTTTTTTCACAGTACGGCAGTCCGTTACGGGTTACAAAAGTTGTTACTCCCTTTTTGAAAATTAACTATAACTATGAAAATATGGTTTTCCGTATATTATGCTTGTGACCTTCCAACAAACGACACCACCCAGAGGGTTAGTGAAAACGCCCATTTGAGGGTCTAACAAATTCTAATCAAAGTCTTTTTCAACTTGATTTATGCAATAAAATATGGAGTATGATCTAGTTTATGGGAAAAAATGTGGGTCATTGGCTATCATTACTTACAAAATAAGAAAGTAAACATGATTTTAACCACGAAATTAAAAACTGACTAAAAGTGATATTAAAACTCAGAAATATAATGCCAAACATTTATGTTTAATGTAAAAAGTTATAAAGCTAAAAATCACATATTTTACCATAAATCGCGATTATAATTATAATTTGATTCAATTCTTCAAAAAATGTATTTTCCTGTCTAGTTATATTAAAATTCATAATGCTTGAATAAATATTTAGACGCGACTTGGTTCCATACTTAAAATAAAGATGACGGTGGTAAGCATATTGTTCTTAAAATGTACGATATCGTGCTAAATAATTGAATCATGTGAATTTATTTAAATATAAGGTAATCATATCCTAATAGTTTTGCATATTCTTACAGCCAATCATAGTAAATTTTATTTAGATATGAAATATTTAGTTTAATTGATACGAACACTTTTTAAAATATTTATATTTAGTTGATAGTCCGTGAAAACTGTTTCTTTACAGGGGCGCTGAAAACGACATTAACATTTAAAATTACAGGGTACAAATAGTGCCTAAGATATGAGGAAATTATAGTTTTAGAAAGTGGGGGATATCTTTCCTATATAAATTTAATGTAAAATGAGCACTCAATATATGGCCACTTTTTGGAGAGGGCTTGTAATTTTTATAGAAGCTTATTTAGTCATTGCGTTAGACCAACAGACAAAAATAGTTGTCGATATTTATACAATCTTTCTTGGTTTCCAACTTAACAACTTTTAAAGATTTTCAGCTATGCTAGAAACGAATAATGCATTAAAATTTTCCGCTACTAATAGTTTTCTGGATATTAAGCAATGTAAATGTTACATTTAATAAGGTATAAATGTTATAAGTTGTGTCCATTGATATCGTGAATAAAAGCATTAACATACATTGAAACACAAAACTTAACTGGATAGGTAGAACAGTAACTTATCTTTAATTTCTCAATTTTTGGTTTGTTGGCTTCTCTAAACAGAAGTCACCATTGTTTTGAATGCTCCTAATTTCTTTTATTACAATTTTTTCTTTTTCTTTTTTTTTTGCTGTTAAAAGTGAAATAATTTATACCTAGTATTGCAGTAAGTAAAAAAATCATCTTTAAAAACTACACAGAAGAAATTTCGCTTCATTTACTTAGGATAGTGTTCCATGTTTTCGTTCTTAAATAAATTGCTGCTTCTTAATGCAATTTGAAACGAACTATTCTAAGTCGCGGAGGCCGGTAAGTAACCAATCAACATTACAACAAATTCATTTGTATTTATTTGTTCTCCTCGTTGTCCTAACACAAGATGTAAACACAGATTTTTAAAAAATGTTAAACGGTAATTGCCAGCGCGTTACTTACGGAAAAACGGTTACTTAAACTGCAGAAACACCTATTAAACTATACACGTTTCATAGTTTATTAACCACAACGACCCACCCCAACAATCAAACAAATGACAAAAATAAACATAAACATGTTTCTATGAACCGCTTGTGATAACCTTAATTTTTGATCAACTAAAAAGCATTTAAAACTACGTAACAACTCAGATATAATGAGCCACATCTTTTTTTGTTTTGTTTTTTTTTTGGAGGGAGGAGATTTAGTTTACTGGTTCAAGCTTGCTGGCCTGCCAGCCAACTACTTTTGTTTTCACTTCTCCCCACCCGGGCTGCCAACTGCATATAAATTCTTCTTTTTCCCCTCACTACTATTTTTTTAACTTTTTTACGTACCATTCCTACACCACCTCTCCACCCGTTCTTGATAAGAGGAGGTTAAAGCCGTTCTTTCCATGAGGAGTTGTGGTATCTATTTCGGAAGCCGTTCGTTACATGAGAATGTTGATGGTTGGGCAGCAACAACAATAACCAAACTTTTTTTTTAGAGGCATGCTTTCGCCGGGCAACGCCGGTAAGCGGTAAGGTATAAGGGGGGATAAATGGGGACAATATATATCTCAAATAAAGCTACATGTGATCTATGTACAATGAAAGAATCTGCAAGAAGCTAATCACGCTCAAACTTGATAGACATTTATTATGTTTACAAAGAGAATTTCTCTTCAAACGAAAGTGAAAGGCCTCCAAGATCTTCAAATGAAAGTTCAAATGAGCACGATTCAAAACTGTAAATGTTGAAGTTCGTAGCACATGACAGGTTTTTAAACAAGTGATCAGCTATTGTAACGTTTTACTAAGAACATCCTTTGATATGGCGTTACCAGTCCTGATTTCACTTTATATATATATATATATATATATATATATATATATATATATATATATATATATATATATATATATATATATATATATATATATATACTTGCTAGCAGACTGGAGTGTCTCCGTCGCCAAGTACGCTAAACATGACATTTTAAATCGTGCAGCTTTTGTATACATTATTACATAGCCAATTCTCTATTGATTATAATATTTTTTTCGAACGTATAGTATGGCCTTCCCTACGCTATAGTATAAGATTTTAATTCATGCAGATTCATATCTATTATTCTGTACCCAATAAACTATTTTATTTTTTAACCTGTACGCAATAATTATTAATTATTTCACGCGTCAAAAAATATAATTTTAGGTGCCATCAGCTAAAATCTAAACTAAAACATGAAGCTCTCCAGCCTTCTTTGTTTGCCTAATCTAAATCCATACGTCTCTAAAAACTTCGAAAATAAGGTTAATCTAACTGTAAATGTGTGTTTACGATTGCATTGAAATATAATCTTTAGTCGACTTATGCCTACTAAGTTCTAATTTTGCTAAATTTTGATACCTTAGCGGCTATTTTTCCAGATAAATATAAAATCGGATTCGTCTCATAGGACAACCTCCTCTATATATGAAGCTTCAAGTCTTAAAACCAAACATTGACAGACTGATTTTACAAAAGACAGATACGCTCTTTGCACATGATCTATATAGAATGTTGAATAAATGTAAAACTGCAATCTTCCATTTATTAAACCCTGTTAGAAATCGAAACATGAATTAAATTTTCTACACATGAATGAAAGAAAAGATATCTCTAGAACACTATTAAAACAAATATTTCTCATTTTTTGCTCACTGCCTATAATTTGAAGAGAATTTAAACAATGCCTGAAGGAACTGTCTAGGGAAAAGAAATACATTAACATTACAATAATTTTCGTCTAAATAAAAAAAAATAAACGTTCTCCATGAACGAATTATTTTTAGATTCGAAAATATTCCGTTTTCTACACCGAATGCTTTTCCATAGAACACACCCAAACACACACGTACACGCAGAAAATGGGTGATATATATGTATATATATAGTTATAGACGAAACACGTGTCAATGGATAATTATAGTTTAAAAATAATATATATATGTCGCTCCCCATTTAGGGGGTACCAAATTAGTCAAAGAGAAAATTATTCCCAACACGCGTTTAGGTAAAAATGCACTTTCGTATAAATAATTGAATTCATTCAAGAAAGTATCGCTAACAAAAACAAATGAAAAAAAAAATATATATATATAAATATATATATATATATATATATATCATTTCACATCGTCGAAGTCGGCTTGAAATTGAACGCCACAGAATACCTGGATGTTCTGTAAGTGTGATAATCCCCTGGTGCAATCAGGTGGCAGCTAGCAATCATAGATATGGCGCCCCACGGGCAAAGAGACCCAAATTTGGCTTCAGAATAAGTTATACGACTTTTTACACTGCTCTCGCTGCTCCCTCCTCCCCTAAGCTGAACGCACTGGTCTACTTCGGTTGTTCATACGTAGATAACATCATGAACATGACCTCCCATTACACTAAACCAAGCCGCATAGTTGTCATCCGCCGAGTATTCGCCGAACTCCAGCCGGCGCGTGTGGAAAAGCTATTTTCTCGGTGCCAGACCCTTATAGATACGGTGATTGAGGCTAAAGGCGGCTACATTGAAGAGATGACACCCTTACCTGAATTTATGTTTTTAATAAAAAGTTTTAAAATAAAGCTGTAGTGTTTCCTTCTTTACGGCGACAAATTTAGCGTTCTACCTGGCACTGTATAGTAAAGCACGCCTGCTGTATCTTGGATTTTTGAACCCTAACTTTCGTATAATGAAGAGTAGATTTTTTTTCATAAACAAGGCTATTACTGAGTCTTATCTAACATCACTTAAACGCACTTGCTCTATTAATGATATTAAATACTTTGAATAAATTTAGCAAATGTAGCAGTGAATTATCATTATCAATGCTTTCGAGCAACACTGAATAAACAGACGACTGTTCTTCTTTCCAAACAGTGTTTTAATACACCTTCTGTTTGGATTTTGACCACGTTTTGATTACTTTATATATATATATATATATATATATATATATATATATATATATATATATATATATAATAAATTAGAAAAAAATGTAATACCTTACTTTGTAAAATGTATAAAAGTGCACTTTGAAGATAAATAAATTTCAAATTGAATCTTGTACCTTTATTTTTAAAGCCTATAGTAAAAATATTTTGTTTAACAATTTTCATGCCTTGAATGAAATGCTTTTCTAACTTGTATCGTATATAAGATTATATTTTATTTAATTTATTAATTTTGATTTAAAAAAAATGAATGTGGTTTTGCATGTATTTATAAAAACTCTCCTACTCTCTATTTCAGTTTGTATTTCTCCTCACACCTCAACTCATTTTTGCAATCCTCTCTTTGTATTATTACAGGTCTTACTATTCTCTCTGTTTAAGTTTGTATTTCTCCTCACACCACAACTCTTTTTTTGCAACTCCCTTTTTGTCATACATGTCTGAATAATGAGAAAATCTGAATTTTTTTAACAAAAAACTTTAAAATAGGTTTCATTAAAAATATTCAGTAGATAACGAGAAAAATAGAGATGAAAATTTCATAAGGACTGTATAACTGGTTTCGCTCAATAGTAGTCCTCGCGAGCGAAAGTCTTTGTTATTGTTATTCTATTATTATTATTATTATTATTATTATTATTATTAATATTATTATTATTATTATTTAAAATTTTTTGTGTCCTGCTCTTTCGCGCGAGGACTAATATATCTTCTTCTCTTGCTCTCTCTCTCTCTCTCTCTCTCTCTCTCTCTCTCTCTATATATATATATATATATATATATATATATATATATATAAATAAAATTAACTCATTTTTTCCGTCTGAGTTAGACCTAAATATGATTAAAAATCGAGACATTACATGCAAATCTATTATACACAAGCTGCATCACCATATTTGAGGTATGTTATAGGCGTATTCGCTTTCCATAACGTCGCTGATCGTAGATTCCTATATTTCATCTGGTGAGAGTTCGCTGCGAAAATCGCTTAGGATCAATGGAAGTAGTAAACTCTTCTCTCTCTATTAGATTCCTTATTCCACCGCCACCTATTTACGTCGCACTTGGCCGTGCACAGTAGAAAATTACGAGAAAAACCCGGTTTGCGTTCGTAGTTTCTTAAAAAAGTGGATTGGCATACAGCTATTCTAACGGTTACTTATTCCATTTTCTTTTCTTTTTTTACATATTTTTTTATTTATTGTTCTGTTTCTTTTATTATCTAATCTAATGGGTACGTACGCGATCTGTCCTTTTCGTTGTTTTTATTTTATTGTTCTTTTCCCCCATTATCGTTTACAGTTTACACAAGAAAATCACGCTTATTAAAAAAAAAATCAACGAAACAAACTAACCATGGATTCCATGTTTTACACCAAACTCTTACAGTCAGCAACTATTACTTGCGTATCCAACTGTATTTATGCAACGCTCCTTTCTATTCCAGCATGGAGTTTTATTTTCTCTGTTTCATGAGTGTTCTTTTTTTTTTACCAACTGAAACTGATGTACGGTCAGGCATGGATCGGAAGACATAGCCAATCATCGGTGTCACCATCGACCGTTCTTCATATGTCCATACGATTACTGCAATTTATAGTTTCCTTATTTTATTATTTCTCCTTTTCCCTTCGGTCATGTTTACAGTTATTTTTAAGGAGAGACTTGACTGTATATTTTTCTTATTATAGTTATATTTATTTCCGTCGGCTATGTTCACAGTTACTTTTAAGCTGATACTAAGGCGGAAGGGATGAATTCTTATTAGATTAGTTACTTATTCATTATTTATTTTCTTAACCTTAAAGCTACTATGACAGCGATAAATACCGTCTGTAACCGATATTTATAATCTACGAAACGAAACGAAAGGAAAATAAACACAAAAAATACTACGGGCAAATATTTGGAACAAAAAAAAACATCCGAAAAATTACATATTAAATATATCAAACATATTGGACTTTTACAAGGTAGGTTTCTTCAAGTTTCTTTTTGGGTTTTATTTGTATTGGGAATTTTTTTCAGTTTGTTTCGTTTTGTTTTTTACAAGTACTCTGCGTTTTTACAAGTACTCTGCTCGGCTGACACCCATGATTGCCGGTTTCGCCTGATCCGATCCGTGCTTGACGGGAATTCACTTACAGTTTTGGTTCACAGTTTTTGCCTGGGGGGGATTAAAACAGCTGGGCATCGTCCGATTGGAATATCTTCTTTAAATGGGGAGCTGGTTCCCTCCCCCATCATCTTCTGGAATGCCCAAACTGACCCGCATTGAAACAAAGTAAACAAGCGCCAAAAGATTGCCCCGCAGTAATTAAAAAAAATCACACGTCATCGTAACGACCTCGCGATGACCTCATAAAGCGGCCAACTGTCAATCAAACTTCTGGAACTTTTTAACCCTTAATTTAGCACACTTCTCAATTCCTAGGTGGTTGCCTATTTTCCCCCCTTTCCTTTCCACCTTCGCGTCAAGGATTCGGGGTTCAATCCGATCTTCCTACTAAAACTTTCATTTTTTTCTTTTAACTTTTTTTAACACACACACCTCCAAACACACGGGCAACGTCGGGTACCCACCGCTAGTATATATATACATATATATATATATATATATATATATATATATATATATATACAACTTACCAAATTTAAAACAGTAAGCTTTTATTGCTCCCGCTTAGAAAGCGCGTAAATTAGTCAAATAAAATAAAGGATGCCTGAAGAGCACTAATAATCTAACAATTACCGTCTTTCTTGTCAAGCCCTCATTCATGTAAGAATTCTTTTACAAATCCTTATGTGTTTATTTATTTTTATTTTTTCATTTTTTATTTCTTTATTTTTGTTGTGAAGAGCAAGAGTTGGAAGAGGATAAGAGACTAATTGGTGATCGCAAAGTACTTATCGTCTTTTTCTGTTTTACCTATACACGCATTCATATTGATTTATGCGTACCTGATACAAATCACACAGAACTCCTTTCATCTTACATTGTGCTTTTCATACAATTTATGATCCTATTAATATTACTTATCTTATTCCGATTGTATAAATTGACCTGTACACGTCCTTAGATATTGACACAAGTAAACATGCTAATTTGTTTATGAAATTCATAATATCATTATTTTATTTATAACTATTTACTCCACTTAATATATATATATATATATATATATATATGTGTGTGTGTGTGTGCGTGTGTGTGTTTGTGAGTGGGAGTTTTTACGAGACATGAGAATGTTGATATATTGATCGATCCACGCAGAGCAGTTTCCTCACCAATGAAGACGAGACCGTTTTTTGGGAGAAAATTAAATACGTACGTTATATAGACTGCAATATATCCGCCATCTGATCTAAATAGCGTCTATATTCATGGAAGGCCATGAGAAATATTACAAAAAATATATATTGAATAATATTGTGCATAAATGTCACCCTGTTTGACCCCGTTTTTCATAGGTATTTCCTCAGATAGATTTCGTTAAAACTAACTCTAGCCTCATTCTGTTATGAAGAGATGTTATCTATCTTCCTCTTTCTATAGATGTTCACAGAAATACATCTATGCTTATATATATATATATATATTTATATATATATATATATAAGCATCAATACATACATATATACACTCTTATCTACAATATATACTCTTACACAACAAATTAAAACGATTAGATTCCACAAGTTGTTTTTAAAAAGAAATTTATCATGATGGCTCCTGAGACTTCTCCTAGCAATAAGCCTCCACAAGGTATCAGTCATCGTCGCCCCCATCCAGCGGATGTCTGAATTCTCCCCTTGGTAATTCCATATTCCCTGACTTTCTTTACTTATTAGCTGTGGAGCCAGTTTATAGTCACACACATACACACACACACACACAAATAGGGCAAAGGCGCAGAGGGTATTTACTTACAATTATACAGTTTCAATTTTCATGATTCCATGTAAGATTCCTTTGGGTTTTACATCTGTATTAGTTTCTGTATGTCTGTCTTTTGCCAGTAGCTCATGTGTGTTATTCTCCGTTTTCAAGATTTTTCTCAATAATTCAGCCGTGACATTATTTTTATGCGTTGTTTTTCTCAGCCATCCGTGTGATTCCAATATCTTCCATTTTTTTATAATTTTTCGGTTTTGTTTCTAGCGTTCCTGCAATTCTTCTTCTCCTACATCTTCATATTCTTCTTCTTCTTTTTCTTCTTCATCTTCTTCTTTTTATTATTATTATTATTATTATTATTATTATTATTATTATTATTATTATTATTATTATTATTATTATTATTATTCCATTAACTTCACCCTTTCCTTTTTCGCTCAGGAGCGCGCTTTTACACCAAAGGATAGTCAAAGAGTCAATTACATGAAAAGCACCTGGCATAGGTGAGCTAAGCAGAACTGACTTCTGGAGTACGGTCGTGTTGTATCTGATTTCTAATTAGTTTATCTGTATCATAAGTTCATCAGGAATTGACCAAGCGCACCTATTATTATTGGCACGATGGAAGTTTACTTATTCC
The DNA here is from genome assembly GCF_053919585.1 of Euprymna scolopes. Taxonomy (NCBI): domain Eukaryota; kingdom Metazoa; phylum Mollusca; class Cephalopoda; order Sepiida; family Sepiolidae; genus Euprymna; species Euprymna scolopes. The sequence goes on along the minus strand of NC_136489.1, from coordinate 59,646,425 downwards.
ATAATTTAGCAATCCCACCCTCGGTTTCTGATAGTTTCGTATTTCCTCATTTTTATTGCCTGTTTAGTTGATGTCGTTTGGGTAAGCCACATCAATAATTTGGCATTCATTGGTCTTTTTGTTCACAACTACAATATCTGGATTCCTGTGAGGTGTCTCTCGGTCACACTGAATCATGCAATCATAGAGAATCTGTACGTGCTCATTTTTCACTACCCATTCTACGCCATATTGGTACCATGTGTACGTCACTTAAATTCTAAACTTTTCCACAAAATCCAGTGCAGATGTACACAAACTTTGTCTTGGCGAAGTTTGTACTCTTTTTGAGCAAGTAAAGAACACGCACTGACAATGTGTGACACTGTTTCAAGAGAAATACAAAACAAACTGCACTTATTAATACAATGCTTCCCTATAGATCTTTTATCTCGCTAACTTTGATCATAAAGTTTCATTCTTACTAACTCAGTCAACTTTTCTAATTCCATTCTTTCCTTATACTTCTGTTTATCTTCTTAGGAACATTATCTAGCTCTTACACTTTCGCCATTGCTGCGAGTGATACTTCATGAATGTTGGCCAAGTAATCATTATTATTACCTCACAAGCTGCTTTTATACAGGTGATCAAAGATCCCGTTAAATACAGCCTGTTGTGTTCACTGGAAGTTGAGTAACAACAAGTCTCCCCAAATTTTCCAGTACTCTCCACCTCTTTCCATAACATTTGCAAATAAATTTGTATTATCGCAAAAGCTGTTTGCCATTGATTTCTCGTTGGCAGCGGCCATTTGTCTTTACTGAGGTCTGAGTGACAATAAGCTTCTTCAAGGTCTCAGTTCGTTTTGCACTTATACGGTGGAAGTCTGGTCAGGGCTCACTCCTCGGTCTTTCCTTCCTTCTTGGCTTCTTAACTATTTGGCCTCACTCTTTTTGTGGGGGAGGGAGAGAAGGAAGTGGCGTGGTAATGGAGGGAGGGGGCGGGTTTGCAGAACTCATATGGTATATAGCTTCAATGTTCTTGGTTCCATATAGCGTTTTGTTTCTACAGCAGTTTTTATTGAGGTGTTTTAGTTTTCATATTCAGGGGTTTTCCTTAATATTTCAGCTGTTTTCATTATTGTTGTACGTTGTATTTTGTCCAGTCATTCCTCAGATTCCAATTTCTCCCATTCTTTTTTCAAAGTTTTTCGGGATTGTTCGTAGTGCTCCTACTATCATAGGTATTATTTTGATTTTCTTCATCTTCCATATCTCTTTCAGCTTTCTGGCTTGCTCTGTGTATTTGCTCTGTTTCTCCTTTTCTTTGATATTCACCCTATGGTCATCTGGAACAGCAAAGTCTACGATTTAGCAGAAATTATTATTGTCTCACATTATTATTATTATTATTATTATTATTATTATTATTATTATTATTATTATAGATGTTTTCACACTAAACATCATACGTTATTGAACACTGCCATAATATGTGTAGTTCTCCGATATGTGAGTAAAAAAAGCGTATGTTAGTTTCTCATACTGTCCATTAATTTGTACAGACGATTTTGCATTGTGGAAAGGGCCGCTTATTACTGATTTCTCGATGTCAACAATCAATTTCCACGAATGTTTTTTAGAAAAAAGAATATATCCCATATGACAAAATGAAGGTTTGTGAACAAAATATCTTTCTGGAAGAAACTTAACAGCTCCTTGTTTGTTTATCACAAAGGGATAATAATCCTATGGAAAGGGGAAAACAAATTCTATACACTCAATTAGATTTATCGGATTATTTCTTAGGTAGAAATTGATTTGCTTTATCTAATGATAAAACTCTCATTAGATATTTGTTTTCATTCTATTATAAATCATTTATTTATGATTATGCCATTCTCTCATTCTAAGCGTGTGGAAAAAGAAACGGACAGAGAAAATGTGTCACTGGAAGGGGAAAATATGCTTATTGTAAATTGGAAATTACAAAATAAATAACAATAACAATTCTGACAGTTTGTTATTTTTCTGTTCAATGCCAGACGGAAAATCTAAAATGTATTGAATCTCAAATAAGGATGAAATGTATTATTTTCAATTTCCGAATGTTAGTTTGCCAAAAGATTTACATTTGATAAAAGCGTCTAAATACATTCAAATTAGGATTTATATGAGTGTTCTTATTTGTTATAATATATCTCCAACAATACTTAGGAAAGTTTAAAGCCGTACATATATAGATAAGTGACATAAGACGCATGCATTATACATAAGCACATAATATAAAACATAAAATAAATAAGACGGATATAATAGAGAGAAACAAGCAGATTGATAAAAACATAAGTTTGAATAAGTACATGTATTCATCATGATAACTCAGGTTTTTATGGCCTTCGCGCATTCAAAATGGGCTACGTGGAGGAAATTCACCCGTAATAGGATGGTGTGAATAGGGGAGGAGGCTCTTTAATTATGATGATGTTCTTTTAGGTAATGGCATTCCTAGGGAATACCCCGAGGATTTAAAATAGAAAATATAAATATATATATAATTTATTTCATGTCATATAGATATATTTGCTTTTTGGTTGGAAAAACCTGAGATTTTTTTTTTTTTGGAAAAACTCAACAACAGGAAATGTGAGCATGGTAGGAGAACATATTCTACTGGCTGTGTAATGGGTGATGACATCAAGTTTATAGGATTTTAATCTTGAATTGGACCCCAGATCGCGGTTGAATCGCACACTCGCAGTTGGGGTTTAGCGTGATTTGATTGGCTGGGGAGATTTCCACCCAACCCACATCGGGTCGATACGCTCGAAAATTAGTCAGATTGCTTTTTTTGATTTCGGGGAGAACAGATCGAATCGAGACCTCCGTTCCCTGAGGACTCGACCCTTCGTCTACTTCCTCATCCACCCGTCTGACGCTGCCTGTGAAGAGATTTTAGACTTTGAAAAACTTACTAAGAACTGAATGATATTTGTAAAAACATTTGTACATAGGTTTTTGAAAATTAACTCTGTAGACTAGAGTACACGGGTCTGTTTTTCTTTCTGTCTGCGGCTTCGATATTCGCTTTCAGCATGCAGGATTAAATGTAACAACCCTCAGAGAAGAACTAGACGATACGAGCCGAGATTTCCAGATAAACAGGGGTACTAGTCAGCCTAATCAGTGAGGGGTTATAGGGAAACACAGAACACTTAAACGAGTGCTGTGAATAGATGCATTAAAAAAGGTAATATGAAAAATATTTGCAACAATGTTAGAAAAATTACAGTTCAACACTGTTCCTTAGAAACGAATCCATATATCCGTTTCTCCATCATAGCTTAGTTAAAAATCATGGCACAATAAGTTCAGGTATTTTAAAACTATACCTCTCACTTTCTCTCTCTCTCTCTCTCTCTCTCTCTCTATATATATATATATATATATATATATATATATATATATATACATATATATATATATATATTATACTTACAGACACTGGCTTTTATGCTTCCGCAATTATCAATGCAGAACGTGGCAGTTGTCGATTATCTAAGGATTCGAACTCTGCAATAAAGACACCTCGAACTCAATTAGCAAGGAACGTACCCGTTAAGTCACTATACATCTTCGTGAGAATTAAGGAAAATATAACATTTATAAAGCGGAATAACTTTATTAAGACTGTTCTTACACAAGGCCAGCTGACAGGTTTTTATTTTCAAGATAGCGTTCAAATTTAACAACTTTCTTCCTTATGTGGCGAAATATTTATATATTATAAATACATATTGTTATTATATATATATATGTGTGTATATGTATATATATATATACATAAATGAATATATATATATATATATACATAAATGAATATATATATATAGGAACATACACATACACATATATATGTATTAATGAAATTTTGAAATCGTTTCAGATTATAGCTTGTATAATACTGTAAAATTAAAGTCCATGCAAATATTAGTTGCAATATTTAGGAATCAATCTCAATATATGAGATAGAGCAATAAGATTAAATTAAAATTTGCAATTAAATAAATTTGAAAGTAAATTTAAAAAAAAACATTACTATTCGACGAGCAATACTTAAATAAATCATCCTTAATCCGTGGATTCTCATTAAATGGCTCATCAGAAATCCATTGCAAACTGTAGTATTACAACGAAAGTAAAAGACAAAAGATTTTTTGAAAGGTTTTTATATGTTTACTGAAATAATTTATATGCGATTAATATATTTTTTTAATTGATATCTTACAAAGAATTACAATATTAAAATTATAATAGAATATAGGCCACTATGGCACAATAAATTCAGTAGGGCCCGTCCAAACTTAACTTTAAAATAAAGCCAGAAAAGAACAAAGAACTAGAAAGATAGAGAAAAAAGGAATTAGCTTACGAAAAGCAACACAACAAAGTCACTAATACGTATGATGAAATTGAAAGATATAGTTTGACGCCTACTGAAAGGAATGACCTTCAGTTCACATATATCGAACTAGCACACACACACACACACACCACACAAACACACACACACACACATACATATATATATATATATATATATATATATATATATATATATATATATATATATATATATATATATATATATATATATATAGAGAGAGAGAGAGAGAGAGAGATTATCATGACATTTAGCTCTGTTATAAATCTATTTTAGTTTAATTAAATTTACAATAATTAATTTATTTTATATAATCAATTTCTATAAAATTTACTGCAATGAAAGTAATAATAGTTCTGTATAAAAGTTAGTTGCTCATAATTTTACTGTTACTTTAAACAGTGTTGAAAAATATCCAATTGCCAGATTGGATTTTCGGAGAAGTGTTTACGTATTGTAATGTTTCAAACCGTGAAAATGTGCACATATCTAAATTACAATTTCCCAATATATGTTCGTGAGATCGTGTGCCATTGTGTATGTGTTCGTGCTGGTTTGATGAGAGTGAACAAATGGGTTGATACCGTAGTAATACCCAAGATCCAAAAATACAGTGCAACTGATAAACCTCCCTAAATAATCCGGTTTATGCAGGACTGATCTCAGAGACGAAATCCTTGACACAAGTTAATCATTTAGTGGTTTTGCTATAGACAATATTGCTTTGTCTAAGTGAACATATTTTTCAATCTATCTTATATGAATATTTAAACTAATCAGACTTATTTACTTTTCTTACACACTATGAAATTATGAAATACTGTATATATAATAATCTTTAAATATACATAAACATTTGTAGATATTTCAAATTTACATATTTATTTCTAAACAATTTCTCTAAACATAATTATTCTGTAATGTATACTTGTAATTTGCATCCCATGTTGTATATACTCACTAGTTTAATGAATATAAAACGTATGATGCCGCCAGAATTCTGGAAACAGAGACTACATTTTCCTCGAAGCCAAATATCTAAAATGTACCATAAAAATAATGAGTTCATGATAAATATTTCTAAACGAAGGAAATAACTTTGAACTAATCGATAATTATATTATCTTTTGTTTGGGTGGATTGTCTAAAATTGGTGCATTTGTTATAATGTCATATGCATACTTATATATATATATATATATATATATATATATATATATATATATATATATATATATATACCGTCCACATGATCAAGCTAGAACCCAGAATTAGATGGAATCAATTGCATCGACAACGAGCAACGCCAGACCCAAAGTTGGTTTCGATGTACTGCATCTCATCAGTGACGTGCTCCGACATCGGCGCGAACCCAGGTCGTCGCATTTATGAAGTGTGCAATAATAACGAGCTAACTAAATGGGCTACGGCGCAAGCTATTGGCTATGCTTCGATTTTAATTTATATTTTTTTTAGTTCCACATTCTACTATGCGACAAGTAACGCGTCTTATACAACTAAGATAGTTAATGCTGGTATGTAGGCGGTAGATATAATATCTACGGACATTAACTGAAATTAGCCGACTCCGTTGCAATTGCTCGATTCCATCTAATTCTGGGTTCTAACTTCATCACGAAAAAGTGTATGTGAACGGGCATTTATATATATATATATATATATATATAACTACTTCATTTATTCACATAAATTTAATATACGAAAGTATAGATTTATGCGTAAACTTTAAGTATTTACTTCAAAAGTGTTCAATACGTAGGTAGAGCTAGTTAGTAATTTATAAAATATATATGGCGATTAAGCAACGACAGAATTCGCGCATAAGCCTGACGAATCGTATAGTTGGATGGAACGCAGAATATTCAGTGTAGCTTAATCGCCATATATATTTTATAAATTACTATATATATATATATATATATATATATATATATATATCCTCTTAATGTTTAATATATATATATGTATATATATATATCTGTGTGTGTGCATTTATATATTGATAGCTCACATTTCCGAGCCAAACCGATTAAAAAGCTTGCCCTATCTCTGAATACTCTTTATGTAAAATTTCAAATGTTTAGACCAGAAGTTGTCTGAGTAATTTGGTGGAGACCGCAGAGGTCACTTTTTTTTTAAATGATGACTCCTAATATAACCCCTTAATATGTATTGTTTTACGCTCCAATCAAGTTATGAAGTTAGATCCATGTCCAAGGAACCTATATCTAAAATTTCAAGTGTTTAGCCCCCAAATTCATGGAGGAGTTTGGTAGAGTTGTCAAAGGCTAAATCGTTGAACTTTGACCCCTTTAACAGTCACATTTCTGGCTGAAAACCGATCACAAAGATTTCCCCAAATCTCAGTGCCCTGTATATCAAATTTCGAGTCTGTACACTAAGAATTGAGTTATTACGTAGGGAAATGTACACAGACAGATACACAGACAGACACACAGACACGTTTACTTTTATAGATATATAGATAAATAGATTTACTTGAACACATAATTTCGTTTGGGATATTTCAAGTGTTGTTATCAGTTTCCCGTATCTACATCATAGTACATTTTGTATTACATTTCACGTGTTGTGTTCATCTTTAATGCTTGCATTCGACAAACTGTTTATGTGAGAGTTCACATGCATAGTTTCCGGCCGACAAATCACAAAATCTCAACTGCCTGGTCGGAGTGATATTAGAGAACGTTCTTAACGAAAATGTTACAGCTAGAATAGTTCATAGTCAGTCAACATTACATCAACGAACGCAATGAACAAACTATCTATTTTTCATATGGTATTCCAACTAACTTCATCGCAATCTCTTCACAAATCATCCCCACATTCATAAGTAGTTTAAATGTCGAATGAGAACATGTATTAATACTGCTATCAATTTGTTGTCTTTTTTGTGTATTGATATTCATGTTAACAACCCTTTCTTCTATTTATTTTAAAGAAAATACAATTTTGTCATGTGTGGGCCGTGGAATTGCATTTATCTGCAAAAGATCTAGTTAAATCTTTTAAACATTCATTTTAATTAATTGCCTATTACTTTTTTTCCGTTTTCCAAGTAGAGGATCATCTTTAGTTAACTATATCGTGTAATTATATTCATGCAAACACTCTACATGATTTATACTAGCGTAATATTTGCGTAAAAGATTATAGTAAACACAAACCTCTTTCTATATATATTATGTTTGTATCTATATATTTGTTGAAAACAAGTGTCTACCAAACCTCTGCCAGTGTTTTTTTTTTTATCTACAACCATGATATTTAATATATATGGTATCTGAACCCATGTGAAAATTCATATATGGATTTTAACCGGGGAAAATACGCGCAAAAGTGTAAAAATAAAATAAGAAATTTGTTAGGTGATGGTCGAACAAAGGCATTGCGAATATTCATGCGTAATTTAATAGCTATTAGTTCATGTTTTAATTTTTAACCTTGTAGCACGTATGTCTTCATAGCTCAGGCATTAATGCCAAAAGAACAATTAAATCGTAAGCTAAAGGTTTTGGTGTCAATTCTCCGTGGTAGCGAATGGGTCTTTTTTTTAACCTTTTTGAATCATGACTATATATTGGGTCCAATATAATATGATAAAAAATATTAAATCTGAATTAATCAAGATATCACTATTTAAGCGTATTTTACGACAGGGTAATGCTGCGCGACCTGCTAGTTTCTAAATTATTTGACGTTCTTTTTTTTTAAAAACGCTAAAAATATAGACATTACTGAAACTGTCTGAACATATTTGAGTATTGATTTCAAGTTACTTTCAAGTAACTTCAAGTTAAAAGTTTCAAGTTTGTTTTTTACTAGAAGTAAAGTGTTTTTATTATTACAGATTTTTATATTTATTGATGGTGACAAAATTGTATGTCTTCGTTTACGAAGAATATAATTGGGCTAACACATTTAATAACATAGAACTGTCTGTTTAAGAATGAGGCGCTAAATATTTAAGGAAATCAATTTGCACTTGATTTTTTTTACATAATTTAATGTGCCATTCGTACAGAATATAAATAACTGACTTTAAGCAATTCTACTCAAATTATTTTTGGAGATATATAATTTTTACAAAATATATTTCAGTCACAATTTCATGCAATACGTTTTGTAAAAATAAATTGATCGTTTTCAGACAATCATTAATGTCACTAAAGGAATGATAAAAAGAACATTCTTTAAAAATGGGCAATGTGTGTTTGTACGTGTATATAAATATTTTCCACTGCAATGTTGCAGTAATACTCCAATTTATGTTATACAAATTACAATATAAAAACAAAAGTAACTTACATGGTAATAAAAACACTTGTGACGGCCTGTATATATTATATGCTATATATACAATTATGAATGAACAATTTAGAGCATTCGAATATACTTTAAATTAATAACCATTCAATAAAACTTTATATTGGAAAGTATTAGAATAAACTTTATCTTTAATAAAATTGCAGTAAATTTTACCATTAAAATCGATTCGGTAATCATTACAATTTTTAACAATAACAGTGAACCGTAAAATACAGCACAATTTAAGAAAAAATCCCCATTAAACAAAATTGAAAACATCTATACTATTAAAAACATTAAAATAAACGTTACTGTTAAAAGTTGTTCAAAAACCGTTAACTTTAAACGACATTACAAATAAACTGTAGAATTTAATAATGTTCAGATAATTTTACCCATAAAATAGTCAAATAAACTTAGAAAAACATTGACAAGTTTAATATTAAAAATAATTTTAAAAACTTTAACATTAAACAACCTGACAAAATATTGACTATTAAAAACATTACAAATAAATTATTAATAAGCAAAATGCAATTAAACTTTACTATTGAAATCATATTTATAAACTTTACTATTAAACGATTACAAATGAAAGTCACCATTGTACAACAGTAAAGTACTATGTACGATTCAGGCATATGTCAATTGATTTCCCCATTAAAAACATGATAAAACAATGTGACGGGAAACATTACTACAAATACATTGTACAATAAAACCACATAAAACTACATTTTATCAATAAGAAACAAAATTATGAAGAACTTCCTCATTAAATCACATTACAATTAAACTTCATCTAAAAACATTGCAATAAAATTTCATCATAAAGCAACATTACAGAAGGCGTCATCATTAAACAATATCACAAATAAACTTAATCATTAAACAACATCATAAGTGAACGTCGCCATTAAAAAAAACATTACGAATAAAGTTTATCATTAAACAACATTATAATTGAATTTCATTATTAAACAATATTACAAATATATTTTATCATTAAACAACAATCCAAATAAACTTCATTAAACAAATAATTATAATTAAACTTCACTATTAAAAGTATTGCTAAAAACTTCCTCATTAAACCACATTAAAATAAAACTTCATAACCTTTTTTTTTATTACATTTTCACCCCAAACAAGGCACATTGCCACTTTGGTGTAGGGGGCTACTATAAGGGGAAACATCTACTGGGGTACTATGTAGGGATTTGGGCAGCAAGATGTTGGTTCACGTTGCACTTGAACTTATGCATGTCAGTGCAGTTGGAAAAGCAGTGACCTGGAATGGAATTACAAAGTCTAGCAGTTCTGGGGAAGAAACTACTGGAGTAAAAAGATCTTTTACATCTAGGGATCTCTACAGTGTGGGGGTGGGATTTTGCAGCTTGTCGGGTCTGTCGATGGTGTTCACGTCATGGGGGCACAAGTGTTTGCAGTTCATCAGAGCATTCACCATTCAAATACTTGTAGAACAGGCAGAGGGAATCAACGTTTCGACCATGGGACAGAGGCTGAAGCTTAGATGCCAGTTTAGGGCCTATTAGATTTGCGACTCTCCTTTGAACCCTGTCAAGGAGCAAGATACTAGTAGCCGATGCACCAGCCCAAATATGGCAGCAATACTCCATACATGGGCGAATGGTGGCCTTATAGAGGTACAGGATACTTTCGGGTGTTAGAAGTTTTCTAGCACGGTAGGGAGAGCCCACCTTCCTCGCAGCGGCCCTGGCAATGCCCTCGATGTAGTTGTTCCAACTCATGTTTCCTGTGAACGTTAGGCAAAGGAGCTTGAAAGATGTACTCTCAGATAAAGAGTCGTTGGCCATTGCTATAGGTGGTAGAGAAGGTTTCTTGTAATTATTGAATGAAACCAGTTTAGTCTTGGCGGCATTGAACGTGACCATCCATTTTTGTCCCCATTCCAATACTGATTGGAGGTCATCCTCTAGTGTTTCTGCCATTACTTTAGATATATGTTCATTTGTTTTCCTGTCGTGCCTGCTATAGAGTGTGATGTCATCAGCATATTTAGCCATCTCAGAGGCAATTTTGTCGGGGAGGTCATTTATGAATATCAGGAACAGTAGAGGTCCAAGGATAGATCCCTGGGGCACTCCCGCATTTATATCATATTGTTTAGATGTACGACCGTCGAGGACAACCTGGATTTTTCTCTTATCTAAGAAAGATTTAATCATGTTAAGTATTCTACCAGTGATACCGTATGATCTAATCTTCCTGAGGAGACCCTCATGCCATACCCTGTCAAAAGCCTTAGATATATCTAGAGCTACCGCTCTGCTCTCTCGTGCTTTGTCCAGTGAATGGTATATGCGTTCAGAGATTACAGTGAGGATGTCTGCCGTGGAACGGGCTTGTCTAAATCTATATTGTTGGTCGGTCAGAAGTTTAGCATCTGTAAGGTGCTGGACTAGAGCATGGTTAATTAAGGTCTCAAATATTTTGGCAAAAAGTGGGAGGAGGCTAATAGGGCGATAATTTAATGGGTCAGTTCTTTCGCCAGAATTCTTGAATACTGGTACCACAGAAGCAGTTTTCCAACAGCCCGAAAAGCAAGATTCATTAAGGCATTTGTTGTAGAGTTTGGAGAGAACTGGAGCTACTTCGGCTGAGCACTTTTTTAATAGCACAGCTTGGATGAGGTCGGGTCCACATGCTTTTGAAGTGTTAAGGTTTTTTATGATAGCATGCACCTGAGCAGGGGTGATTTTCAGATCGTCTAGCGTGGCGTCTGTCTGCATAGGAAATTCAGGTAGGGGGTGTTTTAGAGGGTCCAGTGTGGAGTTTGAGGCAAACCGACTGGCAAGCATGTTAGCCTTTTCGGTTGCTGAGCAAACAACCTCGTGATTGTTGGTTAGTGGGGGAATTGTTGATTGCCCATTATTTACTACACTGTTGTAGATTTTCCAGAAGTCACGAGTTCCTAGTTTTTGTGCTTCGATGCGTTTTTTAGTGGTTTCCGTAAATTCCCTCTTAGCTATCGTATTTCTTTCATAACGTTACTTCTAGCTTCTATGTACTTCTGCCTGTTTGAACTGGACTTACGTCGGTTAAACCTGCGGAATGCATGCTGCCTTTGAGCAATGGCAGTTGCGCAAGTCGAAGTAAACCATTGGGGAGAGTGGGGCTAGCTATAGAATTTCCGCATGGGAACATGCGCTTCGATTGCAGTTTTTTACCATTCAGTGGTCTCGATTGCACACTAACAACATTACATCAAATATCATCATTAAACAACATTATAATTAAACTTCATCTTTAAACAACATTGGAAATAAGCTTTTTCATAAAACAACATTAGAATTAAACTTTATCATTAAATAACATTACACAAAATCATTACGCAACATTATAATTAAATTAAACTTCAATACAAATTAAAATTATATATAATTCCAAAAAATTTCCATCATTTAATAACGTTATAATAAAACTTCATCAATAAAATAAACTTTATTATTAAACAACATTATAAATAAACTTCATCATTAAACAACATTACAAATAAACTTCATCATTAAACAACATTACAAATAAACTTCATCATTAAACATCATAACAAATAAACTTCAATATTTAACAATATTAAAATGTAATTTCATCATTAAAAAATATTAAAATTTAACTTCATCATTAAACAACATTATAATTAAACTTCATCATTAAACAACATTATAATTAAACTTCATCGTTAAAAATATTGCAATAAAACTACATCATTAAACAATATTACATTTTAAGTTCATAATTAAACAACAGTACAATTAAACTTCATCATTAAACAGTACTAGGCTACCCGTGATTCTTGGGGCCAGTATGTTATATTAGCTATGGAATAAATGTATGAGCGTGACACTTGTGACGTAAAGAAACTAGTTTTTTGTGAGATAACAGAAACATTTCTATGAAGGTATATAAAAATGAAAATCGAATATAGAAATCTATGAGTCGTTCTGTTTATAATTGTTTATTATGGAAAAAAAATTACAGCCATTGAATTATGAGTGGTTTGCCATACTTATAGGTAAATGGGCACTGAACAGATACCATAATACTTTAAGTTAAATTCAAATGTTGATATATCTTTTAATTTAAACGTACACAGTAAAACAATACATTTTATTGTCACGTTGATTATTTATTTGTAACGCAAATTTTAAAAAAACATATTTTGGGGGTTATTTATTTATGTTGGTAGTGTAGAAGAAAATGTATGAATGTAAAATAATATACAATTAAAGGTCATTACTATTATACTATACTATTAAGCAAACGTTCATTGAACTACATTTCTAATGTAGCAGGAATAAATAAACAAAAATAAACAAATATTATCCAGTTTTACACGTTTTTTCTTTTTTAGCAAAACTATTTGTTACTCTTACTCTCACGTTACGACTCCATTCAAAAGTCTCTCGCTCTATCTTACCTGACTCACGTTTCTCTTTCTTCTTATCGCACGCTGGCTACAGCCGGCCCATTCCTTCCTTTATTTTACACGACTATATTCTCTTACATCGATTTTTGTTGTGCCACCACGTGATGTCCTTTGTTTCTTTTTTTTTCAAACGTAAGCTTTGCAACTCCTCGGGGAGTTGGTCCCCGTTTCCCCTTCACTCCTCACTTTAAAAATCGGCCTTGTGCCTAATTTGCTCAGTGGGGGAGCAAATAAATACCTCAAAGTGTAGTATCTGTTCTTCAGATGCTGCACTTCAATTTCTTGTTCTCTCTCAGTGGAGGAGAAATCATTCACAACTGATACAATTTTTATTTTTCTTCATTTTCTCCACGTTAAAAAACGACCCTGGTGTCTAACTCTGTCCAGTGGGGAGACATTGTAAATAGGAACTAGCCAAGTACTTGTTCATGGAATACCCTCTAAGTTGAATCTAAAACAAAAATATTTTCAACTTAGCTTCAATACCAATCATTATTTAGGGTAACTGCACTATTTAATATTATTAGATTTTAGGTTATCATTAAATTATATTCAAGAAAACTTTTCTATAATACACTATTTATGTAAACTTAGTACACGTAAGCACTATTAAAATACACTTTGGTCCTGGATATGACCTTAAACTATATCCGATGATGAGGCTCCACCTTGCGGGCCTTGAGGAGTGTGGAGTCACCCTTTAATTGCCATTGCTCCCAGGTCCACTCTGACCCGGAGTGGTATTATCTGTTAGGGTCCCAACTATGGGTTAAATAGAATCTGACTTTAAAAAAATATATACTCCATTAAAAACCGTTCCTCAAAATAACTAGATTCGGCATTAAATAACCTGAAAAGGGTTGATATGCCGTAAAATAAAAACAACCAACCAACCAAAATACACTTTACTATATCATTACATAAATAGATATACATTAAACACTATTAATTGAACTTACCTATTAATAACTATTGAATATATTTACCAGGAGATGTCATTAAAGTAATCGTCACTATATAAAATCAACAGAATTTACATTAAACATCATCTATGTAAACATTACTATTAAAAAAAAACAAGTAACAGTTGCTAATAAAACCCATTGAAGAGGCTTTCTATTAAACAAGTTTCAAGTAAACTATAATCTTGTATATAATATTTTGATTGCAAAATTTCCACTCTGGACCAGATTCCGTAGTGTTCCAACAACAGATCGCATATACAAATGCATTATATCAAGATTATTAGCCCCTAACTTATTTAACTTTAGAACGCCATGTTAGACACATTTAGCCGTTATAATAAAATCCTACACTACTTATTAGGAGCAACATTATCACCATCGCAATCAGATTTAGAGGAAGTAGTTCTTTTTTTTTCCTTTAAATAACAAGTTTTCCCGTCCGCTCCCAGTCATCATTGGAAGGTATTCTGTACTTGGGACAGATATGGAGTGTTGTCAATCGTAACTAAATCATAAACTCATTCACATAACATAAACTTTCCCTTTCCCGTTACAAAAAATAATAAAGTCTCTCCAGACTAATTCCATTCATTCTGATTGAATGATCTCTGGCCATTCCTATACTCCGGAATAATGGTATTAGCATGCTAAACAAGCGCTAATGTTCCATTTAAAAATGGCATCGCACTGATACCCACTTTTGGCATATGAGTTAATGGCTCGCTCGTTCAATTTGTGCCGTTGTTATAGTAATCAATGATACTTTTGACAAACATAGTTATTTTTTAGGTAATTCCATTGTATATACATTATTTAACCCTGGGCGATCTAGTTAATTCTCTCGCTGAGTATTGTTCCCAACTGTCTCTCTATCTCTCTCTATTTCTCACTCTCTCTCTCACTCTCTATCTCTATCTCTCTCTTTCTCTCTCTCTCTCTCTCTCTCTTTGGAGGCAAAAAAAAACAATCAAACATGTATTTCTACTCTATCTCGTTCGTTCGCTCGCTCACTTAACATATTACAATTACGTATACATTTTTTAGTTTTCTAAAACAAATAAAAACATCTGTTGAGCGAAAAACAATATTCAAGAAAAAATATTAAGAAACTGTTTAATCTAACAATCTACGGCTAAAAATAAAATATTCATCTTTTCTTGAAAAAAAAAACAATAGGTGATAAATGATTTGAAGAAATATTGCTATAAAATAAGCAAAA
The DNA here is from genome assembly GCF_053919585.1 of Euprymna scolopes. NCBI lineage: Eukaryota > Metazoa > Mollusca > Cephalopoda > Sepiida > Sepiolidae > Euprymna > Euprymna scolopes. The sequence continues at coordinate 59,630,995 of NC_136489.1, read as the reverse complement.
CATTTATCATCAGCCACTATACGGTACTTTTTTTTCTTTAGTGTATTTCTATTTTTCCGGGTTTTTTTTTATAGTCTGCGCCTGTTACTGCCCTCAGCTTAATTCGATTCTTTATGGTCGCGCCGAATCATGTTTAATGGGATATCCCGAGAATCCGGGTCTAATTTTTCAAGATTACCTGTTTAGATATTTTCCATTATTTGCTTCCATACCTCATTTGGACGACTGGCACTTGTGTTTGAAAGTAAGCGTCTGGTTTTAATCCCAATAACATATTTTTACACCGATTACCTATGCTAAAGATTTAACGTAAATTTGATTATATAGAGATATGAATCCGGTGGAGTATTTTATTACAATTTATTTTTTCTTGTGTAATTCTTGAGATTGCGCCCATATTAAGTTTTCTTTTCTTGGGGGGGGGGGGGATTTTACATTAGGTCCATATTTAAAATTTTCTTTAGAATGACAAATTTTCTAGGTCTTCGACTATGCTGCTAAAGAAAAATCCCATTCAAATTTTGCGAAGAAAAGTATTGATGCAGAGGTAAAGACCTGTACTATGCAGTGTAATTTATTAGCTGTCAGGTTTGTACGCATGCGCGATAAACAAATCTACTGCTCTCCTACCAACACTGCCAACCCACAATTTTTTTTTTCGCCTTTGCAGTTGGTATGCTGACGATTATGACGATTAAATTTGGAGTTATTATTTCTTTACATCCCCCTCAAGTTTAGGCGATTCATTCCAAACGCCGTTGTGTACATTAACATCCTTAACGAAGTGAATAAAAATTCGTAATATTTTTGTTATACGCGTTAGAAAGAGGCGACATAAAAATGGAATTTACTTTAATACTATTGGTGGAATAGTTGAAACGGGGAGAGACTTGAAAAAAAACGAAAAGAGCTAGGTGTTCTATCACTGATTTCGATCATTCTAAACAGCCCATATACTGTGAGAATCCTTAACCTCTTCTGAGAATCCCTAGCTACGTTTTTACTTTCCATTAGTATGCTACGTGATCATTTTTCGTACTTATATTAATTCATACTGATTACACATTCATTTAATTGTTTTGTTTTTTTAATTCAAACATTACTTGCAGGTTATCATATCAAACTATCAAAAATTGTTAGTGAAAGCAAGATGACTTCATTTCGGCTACGGTTGCCAGTGTCCGCATTTGTTTATGGACGGCCACCAACAACAACCGTAGTTTACTTTTGGGGGCAGGCTTCCAACGGGCAACGCCGATTAACAGATCCTGCTAGTGTTAAATAATCTTAGAATTAACTTTACCATTAAAAAACATTGAAATAAATGTAAATAGATAATTAACTAATATGTAAATATGGCGAAAATCGTAGGAACGCATGCTTACCTCTTAAACGACCTCGGTGTGCGCTTTGCCGACGCAGAGTCATGGTGCTGAAAAGGGACCAAGATGGCGCCTGCGGCCTTATATAAAAATGGAGTCTCGGAGAATCTCGTGTGCTCTCGCACACATGCAAATATGCAAATTTGGAGGACTCTGTCTTTTATAAAACAGGCCACTGGAGCAGATGGGACAGATGTGAAAACGTGTCTACCGAAAGTACCGACGGGCTACACTGCTGCAGTGAGCTGAGGTTTTGTGTAATCTTTTTTTTTTCTTTGCAACAACAAGCTATTTCTGCGTACATTTTTTACCATGGACAGATTCGACCTGAAGCTGATACCGAAGTTTGACGGGTCCCCGGCTGGTCCTTCGGTGGTTGAATGGCTGGAGAAGGCCGAGCGTGTTTGCCGGTTGTGCAAAATTAAGGCTCCATCTATAGTCATCCCATTGAGGCTCACTAAGACGGCTCATGCCGTGTACCAGCAACTCGGAGATGAGGCGACAATGGAGCAGATAAAACAAGCGTTGTACGGAGCATTCGTTGCGGACCGTTTTGTTGCCTGGAGGCAATTCTCTGCACGTCGGTCTGGTTCAGAAGTGACTATGGACGTCTATCTGGCCGACTTGAAGAAGCTTGCTACTTCCTTCCGCGGTGAAAGCGACCGAATATTAGCATGCGCCTATGTGTTTGGGCTCCCGAATGACGCCAGTCTGCTGTTGCGAGCGTCGTCAAGCTCAATGAGCTTGGATAGAAGGTGTTGTTGGCTAGCGACCGAAACATCCTAAAGGACGGTGTGGAGCAGGTTTCGGACGCGGTTGCCCCACTGGAATCGCCTAAAGAGTGTCCACGGTGCTACAAATTTGGTGGCCCCAACCATTTCGCCAAAGACTGCAGAAGCGGTGCGAAGCGCACCCGGACTATGGATTACAGAAAAGAGGACTCTGTCACCGATGCGACAAGCCAGTTATAATACACATACACTATGAGCATTACATAAATAGATGCATGTATTTATCACGTCAAGCTAGTTGACCGGAGTCTGTATCAGATATAACCACCAAGCTTAATATATTATACCATAATCTATTTACTATAATGAATAATATCTAACAAAATATACTCACTTTAGTAATGTCCGATTTGGTAAATAGATATTGTCTGAAACGAAATCAGAAACTTATTAATAAACAACAACAACGTGGACAGTGTTAAGACGTAGTGTAAATTATCGAATTTTTTTTTATTTTCTTATATTTCTGCATTCAAATATGACATTGTTTAGCTTCTCTAGTTTGATGAGACATTTAAAAAACATGCAGACAAAGAAAGATATTAAATAATTTATTTCATACTTATTAGGCTGTTTAAACATTGTCTTAAGGGAAAATGCTTCTCAACACCCCAGAAATTTCATCAGTCTGCCCTACTTTAAAAATTATAGTGATGGGTCATCTCCCTCTCAGTACAAACCAATCACTCCCCTGTGCATCATGAGTAAATTTGGTGGAATCTGTGATAAACAAAGAAGTGTGCAACCACCTTAATAAAAAATAACCTGCTCAGTGCCATGTAATATGGATTACATTCTGCCAGATCTACAGCTGATACATTAACGGATGTAGCACACCGGATGAGTGACTCTCTCCACTGGGCCTTCGTTTTTCGAACTATAGCTCTTGACATATCAAAGACTTTTGATAGAGTATGGCATAAATGTCTACTACAAACCTCGCTACCTAAAGAACAGTTAGAAATGTCCTCTTAATTATTAAATCCTTTCTCTATGATAAGCTTACAATGGTAGTCGTTAATAGGCAGAAATCAGAAATTCATAGTATTAACGCGGGCGTCCCTCAAGGTTCTATTCTGGACCTAACTTTCTTCCTGACCTTCATCAATGATCTCCCAAACTACATTTTTGGAGCATTCCTAGATATTTATGCAAATGACACCTGAATCTATGACAACCATTCAAAGGCCAGCAATGACAAATATCTTCCTGATTCTATCTATTCTGATCTTGAGAATGGGGTGCAATAGGGGGGTTATTTGAATGCATTGAAAACAAATCTTCTTTCATTATAATAGCTCTGAACCCGATCCCACCATAATTGAAATGAATGGTTGTCATCTTTGGGAAACTCCATGTCTTGTCAAGTCTCTGGCACTGACTTTCACTCCTGATCTGAAATGAAACACATACATGAAATCTGTTACCAAGATCCGTGGGAAAATGATTGAATCAGTCTACAACTCAAGAAGGTATCTCACTGTCGATGCAATCCTCTATCTGTATAAGATCCAGGTATACCCGAAAATTGAGAACTGTTGACACACCTGGAAAGAAGCTGCTCGGTGAGCCCTATACAGCCTTGATAGAGTTCAAAATCGGCTTTGAAACCTAGTAGGTGATACTCTTTTCTCTTCTTTGAGAATTCTTTCCCACAGAAAAGACGTTGCAAGCTTGTCTCTGCTTTATCCTTATTTTCAAAGAAAGTGCTTGAGTGAACTCAACATGCGGTTCCCCATTGCCAAACTTTCAGAAAAAACACTCGTCTTCCAGGGTGTTGGGAAGCATTTTTCCTTAAGATACATACGATGTCCTCCACTCTCTAGCTATGCCTAAATCTAAACAAAGATTCCATAAACAAAGTTGCTTTACCAGAACTGCCCGCCTTCAAATCCAATGTAAACAAGTTCTTGTTAAGCTGTCTCAATAAATAATCAAATTATACTGAATTTGCACTATTAACGAATAGTACGCTACTATCTTACATTCATTAACCTTTATCCTCGAGTAGCTTTCGGAACTTGATAAATGGTTATTCACAAGTTAAAAAAAATACAAACATTAATGTCTTTTGTGGCAAAGTAAAATGTCCACGAGTGCTTAATTCCCAAAGGTGGAACTCTTGCTCAAATAGACCGGGACAAAATAATTACATCACCTAATATGTGTTAAGTCTGATATATTGATGGCAGTAATAATACAGAAATGTATGTTTTTATAAAGTACTAATACTCCTGACAATATTTGAGTCCATTAAGACTATCAATTTATAACTTACTCTTAATTAAGTGAAACTAAACTTCGAAATACTAAAAACAATGGAAAATTCTTATTAGGACTTCTGATGGGAAACCATAATTCGCAAGTAAATCAATATCTTGATAATTGTTATCGCGCTATGTCTTCAACAAGATTACTAGGTGTGCAATCTGCCAAAATCTTGCTGTTCTCTTAAAAAGTGTTAAAAATTTCACAAACTCGTTTAGCAATATTTGTCACTGAGAAAGCTGTGTTCACAGTGGGTTGCGCTTTTGCTAACAGTTCATTAAAAATAAGAACGCGCCGACGATTCAAAACATAGTTGCAACTATTCAGACAAAATAACACCACGGAGTTGCCGTCTAAATGTTAGAATGGATAATATATATATATATATATATATATATATATATATATATATATATATATATATATATATATATATACAGCACTTTCCTACGGTGTAAACCCGGCAGTTAGTTGCCTATAACTTAGCAGATGACAGCTGGGAAAGGCTAGTAAAAACATAAAAAATTAAGAGACAAATATGTAAAACTTTATATTTCGAGATGACTAACCTATTTTGTTCATCAATTACCTTGAGAAAAGAAATAATTGCTAATATACAAATATTGTATAGCAGTACCGATGTGTTTTAATGTAGAAGTCTTTATAAAAAGTAAAACCGTATTTTTGAACCACTGCAGTGTTTCGTGTCCTAAATTAATCCCAACCATGGCAAAATTACATGAATTGAACATCGAATTCCTTCTGCATCCACTATATTTACCAAATCTATCTCGAAAGACTGTCGGTTGTTTGTAGACATGTATAGGGATTTGATTTATTAGAAAAAATGATTAGAATTTCTTTTACAAGGAAGTCACCGCCTATCAGTACCGAGAGGATAAAAATTAATAACTTAACACCTTGATATGGGTTTATGGTAAAAGTTAGGTATTAATTGATTATTCAATAGGACGACTCATCAAAAGTGTTTACGTTGGACTTGAAAACTGGGAGGCAGACCTGTGGCATTGTGTTACATAGACGGGTTACCATCTCGGAAGCTTTGCTCATAGAATTTTCGTTTTGATTTAGGTATAACTAAAGAGTAAGAAAAATTGCTGGGGGTGGTTGTAGCTAATTGTTTGCTATAAATTTTTAACAGCAGTGTAACATAGATTGAAGTTCAGGCGAGTATCTTACAGGAAAATAACGATAGAGCAGAGATATACTCGCTAATTCACTTCTGTGCGTAGAGGATTCCCCACCAGATTTCGAAGTTAGTATTGATCCATGTCACACCCGGAAAGAATGCCCTAAACAGCTTTTACCAAGATGTTGTAACATTACTCCGTTTTAGGAAATATTTAGTTATTATAAAAGTAAAGGATAAATGTTGGTGGGATAAAATGATAATGACCTGGCTAACAGATTTGATGTAAGTCTTCTGTGTCAGATCACGAGTGAAGGCCAGCTCAAGAGGCTTTCAATGCAGAATGCTTTTTCAAGAAAAGAATTATTCATTATCCGCGTTCTCAAGTTGAAATGACAATCAAGATCATATTGGTCATTGCGTTGGTAGTGTCATCGGCATAGATGTTAATAAATGATTTAGGGATGTAATTTGGGAGATCATTGATGAAGGTCAGGAAGAGAGTTCAGCTCAGAATGTTATTCTGAGGCTCAGCAGCATTAATATAAAATATTTCAGTCTTCTGCTCATCGACGACTTTTTCGATAGAACTATTAGAAATAAAAACAATAATGGTTTAAATGACATTTCCTGATATTTCGTAGATAGAAATACTTGAGGGTAGACCCTTAAAAAATCTACCCAAATAACTTTGGTATGTCAAGCGGTATTCCTTAATAAAAGAAACCCCCGTCAAAGATTCCTTGACACTGTGTGATATTACGGTCAACACATCAACTCTAGATCTCGCGGGTTGGAAACCATATTGCATGAATGTAAGTTGGTTGTTTTTACTATGTACTTGACATTTTCTTTATTTAGCAAAGATTCGAGCAATCTCGTACATAACACACAGAGGACTGATATGTCTGTACTGATAATCATATCATCATATCACATGAATCCGTTGGGTTCCATAATATATTTAAAGTCAAAATTATTTCTAGAATAACAAAGTAGTAGGCGAGAAACAACGAGGTTTCCAACATCCTATTTAGAAAGTTTTTTTTGTGGAGCGATTCCAGTAAAGCAACTGGCCCTGATGGCATCCCAATTATAGTGTTAAAAAAGCTTCAACCAGAACTTGCTCCCATACTTACGAAACTATTTAAGCGTTGCCTTAAGGAGAAGTGCTTTCCGACCCCCTGGAAGACCTCATCAGTTTGCCCTGTATTTAAGAATTCAGGTGATAAGTCATCTCCCTCTAATAAGTCTTCTCTGTGTTATGAGTAAGTTGCTGGAATCAATATTAAATATAGAAATAGTCAACCACCTCAGCAGGAATAACCTTCTTAGTGACACACGATATGGTTTCCGCTCTGCAAGATCTACCGCAGATATGCTGACGGTTATATCCCACAGGATTAGTGAATCTCTTGACAAAGGCTTCCTTTCTAGGGCAATTGCTCTTGACATATCAAAGGCCTTTGACAAAGTATGGCATAAGGGTCTACTTCACAAGATTTCCAGCTACGGTATAACTGGAAATGTTTTCTCAATCATTAAATCATTTCTCTCCGATAGGCTCATATGAGTAGTGGTAGATGGACAAAAATCGGAGGCCTGCAATATAAATGCTGGAGTCCCTTAGGGGTCAATACTGGGCCCAACTCTCTTCCTGATCTACATCAATGACCTCCCTAAACACATACTTAAATCATTTGTTGACATCTATGCTAATGACACGACCATCTACGGCAACACATCAAAGGCTGTAAATGACGAAGTTCTCTCGGATTCTCTCTCCTCTGATCTCGAGCGCGTGGTTCAGTGGGGGAAGATGTGGCTAGTTACCTTTAATGCATCCAAAACCAAACTCCTATCCTTACATCATCAGCGCTCTGATCCCCAGCTGGCATCAATTGTGATGGATGGCTCTCGTCTGGGTGAGGCCCCGTGTTTTGACAAGCTTCTGGGTTTGACCTTTACTCCTGATCTGAAATGGAACACGTACATCAAGTCTGTTGCCAAGGTCGCTGGAAAGATGGTGGGATCCTTCTACCGCTCCAGAAGATATCTCACTACTGATGCAATTCTCTATCTATATAAAAGCCAAGTACGGCCAAGGATGGAATACTGTTGCCATATCTGGGCAGGAGCTGCCAAAAACAGCCTATCATGCCTTGACAGAGTACAAAATAGACTTCGTGGTTTAGTGGGGGATGCCCTTTTCTCTACCCTGCAACCCCTCTCCCACAGAAGAGACGTTGCGAGCCTATCCTTGTTTTATCGTTATTTTCATGGCAGGTGCTCGTCTGAACTCCAATCCCTGGTCCCCCCTCGCCAATCTTTCACGAAAAACACCCGTCTAGCTGAATCCACTGTGAAAAATTTTCCCCACTCTATATATGTGCCTAAATCAAAACGCGGATTTCATGAGCAAAGCTTCTTTCTTAGAACTGCACGCCTGTGGAACTCTGTTCCGTCTGCCTGCTTCCCTCCGGACTACAACTTGGATGTCTTCAAGTCTAATGTTAACAAATTCCTAATGAACCGCCCCCCTAATTAAACACTTCATAAAATTTCTTCACTAACGTAATGTACTTGCAATAACCCTTATCCCTGAGTGGCTTCCGGGCCTTGATAAGTGGTGATCACTGTGTAAAAAAAAAAAAAAAAAAAATGAATCTGAACTTGGAACACGCAGGCCGCCAGTCTGTGTTGTTTACCACTAGGCCACCTTCACCTGCCGTGTGTATACTGAGTGGCAGAAGATCGCTTTCCAATATTTTAAATACGATGTAGACTGACGAAGCCTTTGTTTTTGAGACAAAATTTGACCAGCTTTGCTAGACTTAGCTTCACTGAAAGTTATTTAATTACTTTGTATGTTGTTGTAGCATGTTGATTTGCTGATGATTTGCCAAATTTAGGATTATTATATAACATTAACAGCAGAAAACGTTAGTGAATAAAGTCGATATTTATAAAGATTATTGTTTCATCACTTCCCCCTTTTTATTCGTTTCCCTTTCTGCAGACTGACTTTGTATCGCACTTTTATAATTGTAATCGTGCCCGTGTTCACGCACGTAAATTACTGACACCTACAAAAACCGGAAACACCAAGCATGAGCGTTTGAAATCTTGTATATGAATTTCTAACGAGAAAAGTCACGCGATCGCATTGAGTTCTGCGAATATCTATCATCACATATGTGTTAGACAAAAAGGTAACAGAATATGATCAAAAGCTATTCGAGGATATTTGTTAGTATGATTATCAGTTGGAAAACGAACAATTAGTGAATCATAAATACAGAGTACAGCAGAAATATCTCCCACATTTTTGCATGCGATCTTCCCAGTTGCGCTCGCGCAATTATTGAGTAATTATTCATTCTTATGGATGGACCTCCATATCCAGTGTGTAGAATTCTTCTGACTGTTTGATCAGACAATCCCAAGTTCAAAGCACGTTTGCGAGCTGAACGTGTAGGAGACTGAGTAACTGAAAGTATGACAGCTCAAATACTGCCTGGTGTTCGAGCGCTTCGAGAACTGCCTGGTGTTTTTTTTTTAAGTGCCGACTCTCTAGCTCTGCAATTTACAACCCATAGCTGTATTGATTTTCTTGAACAGCATCATGCCATCTTATGAAGTCGTAAAGCTCTCTGTGTTGCAGTTAAATATTCACCATTTTTCAAAAACATTTCTATAGAAAAAGCAGGATGTCCACCAGTTCAAACCATATTGCCAGATACGGGTACCTGACAAATAAATGGCAAATTATTAGATAGGAAAAAGCATCATTGTTATTTAAATAAATGAATTAGCAACATGTAGTTAAACGTTTCAAATGCGAGATGTATTTCTGTTGCACTGTGTATGTACTGAATAGGTAAAATACGATCACTTCAGAGGACTGTTTCATACGTTTTTGTTCACTTGGAATTTGTTGTTTATATATTCGAGGTTTCTGAATTTTTTAGATGAGGATTGATAATGTGCTTTATTCGAACTATTGTTCTAATCTTGGGTGTTAGTCTCACAACAATTAAGCTGGTGTGACACTTGACCTTCTTCAGATTTTTCTTGTCAAATCCGGAATCTCTCAGATGAAAGCCTCTCAGGCATCATTGCTAAACAAAGGTATAATCTTCGCCAAAACCTTCAAGCATATCTGATAGTAAGACATGACAACAGCAAATTATGAGGCCGCTTTGAATAGATGCAAGGCACAAGTAATGTAACTAAGGTTAAAAAAGCATTTGATAATTTAAAACAAAAGATAAACTTTCAAAGAAAGAAATATTAGTCACTATACAATGATAAATGGATAAGCGAAATCCAGAAAAGACTTAAACACATTCTTGCGTTGTCAGACACAGATATATAGTCTAAGAATTGATTTGTAGTCATTTTTTAAACGTAAATGGAAGACGTTTTCTCTATCCCGTCATATATTTGAAGAATAAATCATATTACTAAGGAAACACATTTTTTTTTGTAGTTTTCCATAGCGACTTATGAACAGAGTGAGATTTATGGTCGGATAAAAAGATTTTTCCGGGACAAATCAGCTGCCTTACGGGGTTTTCTTCTTTATTCAGACGTCTACAACATTATATGACAAGGCAGGTTGAATAGTCACGTGAATTATCGTTGCTCTCTTCAAGCGATGGTTTCTATCTTTTTCATATTAATGTTGCATATATTCTCACTCGCTGTCCAATTCTTTCTTTAATTATTAAAGATGATACAGAAAGTTTCTCTGTTTGTTTGCTTCAGGCTAATTTGTCTTTGCTAGGTTTATCTTCTTTTTTTAGTCTTTGGGTATTTTGTTTTTGTTATTGTATTAATACTCCATATATGTACTAATCAACATAGGGATATAGATTTTAGTTTGCTCTTATATTTCGCGTCAATATTTTACATTGAGTTCTCGTAAGTAAGAATTACTACAATATATATATATATATATGTATGTATGTATGTATATATATATATATATATATATATATATATATTAGAGTCAGGTCACGTAATGTGCTATTAGTACCATGTAACCCAGTACTAATGCATGGTCGGGTTACCGGCGACTAAACTGGTTCCCCCACTAACTTGCCTGGTGAGGAGGGTAGCTAGTCTCCCAGAAGGATTAAAAATAAAACCTTACAAAGGGCGGAGTAACCCTCCTTGGGGTCAACGGCCTACTAGCTCCACACACACACACACACACACACACACACACACACACACACACATATATATATATATACATGCACATATGTGTGTGTGCCCTGCTGCCTTGTAGGATATGCCTCTTTAGGCAAAGGGTAGGGGAAGGAAAAAGCCGCAGTGAAACGATTGTGGGTCAAGCGTGTGTGCGTGGCAGTCGCGCAGCCACGACCACCTAAAACTTTAGCTACTGGAATTCTGTCGTCACCTTCACTCCATAGAAAAACAAAGAAAGAGAATAACTCCTGAGCCGACAGTGCTCTGGGTGAAAGGGAAGGCCTGGATACGCTGGAAGCCCTTAGCCCGCGATTGCACTCAAGAGGCGGATCTCGGCTGGTCGCTCTATGGTGACAGTGCCGTGACATCGGAGCTTGGCAGCTATATCCGTGACTGGACTGGCCTGTTTAGGACCACCGCAGCCTACCCCATATGGAAAAGACTCTAGAAAAGTTGTGGTAAACCTCGGTCACGGCAAAACCTGTCTGGTCTGTTACCGCGACTGGCGGACATCCTACTAATGCGGTCGCAAAAATAAGAAGATTTTAACAATAGATGCATGGAACATTCGTACCCTCCAAGATGTGGCAAACACGAACTTCCCATAACGAACAACAGCCTTCGTCTGCAAATACACTGGCAGAGCCATCCCTCGTCTGCAAATACACTGGCATACCTCCAATTTGAGGTACTGATACGAGCCAAAATGACAAATGCTTATGCCACTAGTATCCGCCAGCGCTTTCGCTGCACAGGCCTCGTCCACAGAATGCAAAATTCAAGGCTTTCTAAGAGAATGATGTACGGAAAACTGACAATAGGAACCAGCCGACGAGGAGCACCAAGAAAGCGCTACAAAGACCAGCTGAAGCGCACTCTGGCAGCAAATGGCATCGAACACTCCTCGTAGGAAGAGGCTGCCAGAGATAGAAAGGCGTGGAGGAACGCTGTACACCGTGGCAGTGCTTACTTTGAGGAGGAAAGGAGAAGAAGGGAAGAAGCTGGGAGAAGAAGCAGAAGGAAGCGAGAGCAAACCCATCTCCATCCTCTCACCTGTTAGCACTGTCCGCGGCTCTTCCGCCATAAAATCGGACTGTGCAGCCATGTATCACATAGGCACCCACCACCCACCCACCTGATGACAGGACCCAATACGAGTAGGAGACGAGGACGACGATATATATATATATATATATATATATATATATATATATATATATATATATGTATATAAACAGATGTTCCGAGGTACACAATTTTAATATTGCTTTAAAAAGTATGAATGGAGTCATTATGGGTGAAAAAAATAAAAAAAAACAAGAGAAACGGGAAATTGTATAGAGACAAATCGACTAAAAAGAATTATAGGTAAAAAAAAACATCGAATAAAAAAGGATCCATACGAAATTTCGTGTAAAAAAAAATTATGGGATCTAGAGGTTAACCTTTCGACCGACCCTTTCAATAGATCTCGTCGGTAAGTTACATTAAGTTAACGAATGAGAATGGAAAAAGGGGAGGAGATGAAGTCGAGAAAAAAAATAAAAAAATATATATATAATTAAGAAAATCCGTTGTCTACAAATAAGTATAGACAAAACAGAAAAACCAGCGTGCATGTAGACTTTTTTTTTAAGTTCTTTAAATAACTCTAATTTATGTGAAAGTTCTTTTTGTCTACATAAAGCTGGTTTGCGCATCAGCACACTGACGGCCTCCAATATGTGGAGGTGCTGTTTGTTCCAGGCTTTATGTAAAATGCGAAAACATTCATCAGAATATGCTTGGCCACAAGTTTTATTTTCGTACAAATGAACACCAATTGACGATTCGATAATTGGTGGTCGCCGGATGTATTCCGTAAAGGCCCGGATGTATTCCTTAAAGGCCCGGATGATATAAAAAGTTTGCGTAAATACCCAGGAACGTGTTATGCCACTCTAACCCCTAAACGTTGAAAAGTTCGACCCACGTAGTCAGCATCGCACCGACATCTAAACTCATATATATATATATATATATATGATTTATTTTTTTATTACCGTTTTATCTGTTTCGTTACATATGTTTCGGATTTGGGCCATGTTACGATCCAACAGTCTCGCCAGACCTTGCAGAAATGGTTGTTAGTATTTGGGAATAATTTCCAAATGCTAACAACCATTTCTGCAAGGTCTGACGAGGCTGTTGGATTGTAAACATGGTCCAACATCCGAAACATACGTCACCAAACAGATAAAACGGTAATGATAAAATAAAACACATATTTACTCTGCAATAGTATTGAGCATTCTCTTCAATATAGGAGTGGGAAATGAATTCTAAAATAAATTGGAAAATATATAAAAAGTCATTAATTTTATAAGAATATCCATACATTTAGTTTCCTCTTTGTATTTCCAGCTTCCAAATGGTAATGAAACTTTTTTATAAACATAGACAATGTATTGAAACTAAGATAATAACAGTGGGAAAAATAAAATAAAAATAATAATTTAACACAATGCGAAAAGAAAACTCTATAAAATTTACCACACATTTACAAAATAATATCTAGTATTTTATAGCCTAACCATTATTGCTGATTACAGCATGCAGACGTTTTAAGTAGTCTCTTACAAACTTCTTACGTGTGTCTTGTATTATTTATTCCATTCTTCCAGCAAAGTCTCTCCATTTCTCGCAGATTTGAAGGTTCTTTTCTATGGATCCGTAATTTCGATTCTCCCCATAAATTCTTTATAGGATTGATTTCGGGGGATTGACTAGGTACTTTAAAACATTCACTTTATTTGAATTAAACCAGTTTTGTGTGAGTTTCGCATTGTATTCGGATCGTTGTCTTGTTAAAAGATCTAATCTGATTTCAATTTGAGCAACTTCACATTTTCTTTAAGGTTATTCTCCCATATACTTCTATAATATGCTCCATTCAATTTTCTTTTTTATTTCCACTTTTCCTACACCTCCTGCACGAAAACAACCCCATATCATAATAGATCCTCCTCCAAATATTACTATTGGAATGGTGTTTTTGACTTGTACTCAGTACCTTCTTTCTCCAAACTTTCGGTGTTTTGGGATTGACAAAAAGTCAATTTTGGTATCATCTAACCAAAGTACGTTATGCCAAAACTCTATAGGTTTGCCTGCATACTCATGTGAAAATCAAGCTAAGCATGAACATGCTTTGGCTTAAGAAGGGGAGTTTCTTTGTTGATCTAGATAAGATGTTTTTAAGTTGAAGGGTTTACTGATTATGTCCTTGCTAACTTTAATTTCATTGTTTTATAAGTCCTTCTGCAGAGCTCAAAGCGTAATTACAGACGAATTCACCACCTACTTGTTAATAACCTTTCAAAACGTTTGGTTATTTTTCGAGGAAGATTTGATCTGGCAAAAGGAAAAGTTGATTTGTGGAATTTCCAGTACCGAATTATTGTTCAAACAGAATTCAATGGGACCATCAACTGTTTGAATATTGTTCTATAGTCCAGTCAACTTGGATGAAGAATTACAATTGGTTTTCTGAACTCTTGACCAATCTATTTATGCTTTCTCATAATGTGATTGCTTACAATACGATTATTAGATTAAAAAATAACGCAATTCTTTTTTTCTAATTGCTTACTTCGATGTCTATTTGCTGTGGTGCTCAGTTGGGTCCACAAGAACGACGCGAAAAAACACGTAGTAGGTGGTTTACAAGTGTATTAAGGAAAGGTACAAGGATATAGAGAAAGATAAAGAGAATAGTAGTAGGTGCAGGTATCAGTAAGATCTCACTCCCCGAGGTACAATATCCGTTGAGATCTGGCTCCACCGTACCAGCCATAGGAGCTGATTATATATGATCTTATCAAGTCCATGATGAAGTACGATCCGGTCTCAAAACACTATTGCATATTCCTGAACATTCTAGAAGCTTCTAAGCATTTTACCATGATAAACTGTCATAAAATTATTGAGAAGTCTAATGAATTTAATATGTGTTGTAAACTTTTGCGCTGATAATTATTGAGTTTTCTCTTCGCGTTGTGTTAAAATGTTTTTTTTTTAAATATTTTCCCACTGTTCCTATCTTAGTTTCAATGCATTATCTATGTTTATAAACAGTTTCATTACAATTTGGAAGCTAGGATGACAAAAACTTACAGTTTCAAATATATATTGTAAATTTTGCAGGACACTCTATATATATATATATATGTATGTTTGTGTGTGTGTGTTAGACAAAACTACTCGTGACCCGTTAGGTCAGTATGTTGTTTAGCTATCTATGAAATAGTGGGTATACAGAATTTATGTATAAACTTGATACTCGTAACGGAAAGAAAATATTTTTAATCATTAAGTAAATGGATCAAGAATATATTTTTTACATATTATTGTATTTTAGCCTAACAGGAAATTTCGTGTAATAGATAGATTATTCTGGGTCATTTCAGTATTAAACTTAATAATACCTCCAGTATATGTGTGTGATTATCTTCATTCGATTTCAGGAAATAAAAAAATATTAATTGACGAATATTTTATTGTTTTCTCTTATGAAAGGCTGCAACAAACTTAGTATTATGGTATCCGTTTGGTGCCCTAACATGAATTAGTAACCGCAATACCACATAACTTAATAAGTAACTAGCTTTCATAAAGAGTCACATTTCTTTGTTTACAAAGCCATTCGGCGGAAGTGGCGTCAGAATTATTTTTTTAAATACGGCTGACAACACCGGAAAGCTTTTTTTAAAAAAGCTAATATAAAAATAGAAGTGTTATTCAAACGATCTTTATTTGAACTTTAAGAACAAAATTATAAGCTTTATAATAAAAATATGTGTACGCACTTTTTTTTAAAATCAGGTGTGTTTTTTTTACATCAGGTGTGGGTTATTTCTTCATATCAAACATAAAAATATAAATGTTAAATATATTATAATACAGCAACCATTGTAAGAAAGTAATAAGGAACGCAAGAGTGTTGTATGCTCAATCTGTTAAGTCCAAAGTAGCTGAGCAGCGGCTTGGTTCCCACCAGTTTTGGCAAATAGCAAATAGAATCCTGAACAGAAGCGTGTGCTCCATCCCAACTATTATCAATGGACCTGAGGTAATCTCGTCAGCATCAGACAAAGCCAAACTCTTTGTCAAGAACTTTGCAGCTAATTCTACCCTTTGCGACCAAGACCGCCAACCCCAAATATTTCCTCCTGTATCAGAAAACACGCTATGTGATATACGTATATCTGTACGTGATGTTGCCAAGCTAATCAAAAACCTTGATTCGAGTAAAGCAACTGGCCCTGATGGTATTCCAATTATAGTACTCAAAAAACTTCAACCTGAATTAGCGCCCATACTTACAAAACTGTTTAAACGATGTCTTAAGGAGAATAGTTTCCCATCTCCCTGGAAAATCTCATCAGTATGCCCTGTATTTAAGAATTCAGGTGATCGCTCATCCCCCTCTCAGTACAGGCCAATAAGTCTCCTGTGCGTCATGAGTAAGTTGCTAGAATCTGTGTTAAATACGGAAGTAATCAAACATCTCAACAAAAATAACCTTCTTAGTGACACTCAATATGGTTTCCGTTCTGCTAGATCTACAGCAGATGTCCTTACAGTTATATTGCATAGGATTAGCAAATCTCTCGACGGTGGCAATCTTTCTAGGGCAATTGCTCTTGACATATCTAAAGCCTTTGATAGGGGTATGGCATAAAGGTTTACTTCATAAGATCGCTAGCTATGGTATAGCTGGAAAAGTCTTCTCAATTATTAAATCATTTCTTTCTGATAGGTTCATAAGAGTAGTAGTTGAGGGGCAAAAATCAGAAGCTCACAGTATTAATGCCTGTGTCCCTCAGGGATCCATCCTGGGCCCAACTCTTTTCCTGATCTACATTAATGATCTTCCAAATCATATCCTTACATCATTTGTAGACATTTATGCTGACGACACTACCATTTATGGTACCACATCTAAGACAGTAAACGACCAAGTTCTCTCCAATTCTCTCTCCTCTGATCTTGAGCACGTAGTACAATGGGGAAAGGAGTGGCTGGTTACTTTTAATGCATCTAAAACCAAGCTTCTCTCTTTACATCATCAACATTCTAATTCACATTTGTCATCAATTGAAATGAATGGCTCTCGTCTTCAGGACGCCTCAAGTTTTGACAAGCTTCTGGGCTTGACCATTACTCCTGATCTTAAATGGAACACGTATATCCAATCTGTTGCCAAGGCCGCTGGAAAAATGGTGGGATCTTTCTATCGATCCAGTAGATATCTCACTGCTGATGCTATTCTCTACCTATATAAGAGCCAGGTACGTCCAAGGATGGAATACTGTTGCCACATCTGGGCAGGAGCTGCTAGAAAGGACTTGTCCTGCCTTGATAGAGTTCAAAATAGACTTCGTAGCCTCGTAGGAGATGTCCTTTTCTCTTCCTTGCAACCTCTATCTCACAGAAGAGATGTTGCAAGTTTGTCTCTGATGTATCGTTATTTTCATGGAAAGTGTTCAACTGAGCTTCAATCTATGGTCCCCCCTCTCCAAACTTTCACAAGAAACACTCGTCTAGCTGTAAACACTATCAATAATTTCCCCCACTCTTTATCTGTGCCTAAACCTAAACGTAGATTCCATGAACAAAGCTTCTTTCTTATAACTGCACGCCTGTGGAATTGTCTTCCGTTTTCCTGCTTTCCGGCTGACTACAATATGGTTGTGTTCAAGTCTAAAGTAAATAAGTTCTTAATGAGCCGTTCCATATAAGTTATTAAATTTTCCCAATTTACATTACTAATGATTACTATATTGACCAATTTCTACTGTACACTCTTTAACCCTTATCCTTGAGTGGCCTCTGGGCCTTGATAATGTGGTGATGCCTTTGTAAAAAAAAAAAAATTTTATGAACTCTTTTTCTATTAATATGTTTATGGACTGTTTTTAATCAAAACATAAAACAGTTCATAAATATTTTTATAAAAGCGGTTCATAAACGTTTTTAAACAAAATCTCGTTAGAAAATAAATAGAGTTCATAAAGATTAGTTTATATCAGTTATATTTTATATTAGATGTAAAGAATACATAGAACACCTTCGATGTTAGATGAAAAAAAATCCTTGAACGAATGTGTATCATGAAGGTAAGAATTTTCTCATGAAAGTTCAAATAAAGACTGATGAAATAAGCCTTTACTAAATTTTTACTTGGTTTCCACCTTAACATTTTTCTTTTAAATTATGGCCTATGGATTGGGGTATGCTGAAAACGAATAGTACGTTTAAATTTACTGCAAATAAGTAAATTTCCGGGTATGAGTAATGTAATTCTTTTACATGAAAGATCTAGCCACTTTTTTATGTAAGTCGATGAGTGTAAATAATATTAGGAAAAGGTTAGAATCGAACCCTGTAGGTAACTGTTAAAGATAATGGAAAATGGAATGTTAGAAATTCAGTCCGTTGTAAATTCTCTCAGAAATAGTTAAATATATTTATGCCGGAAAAAGAGTCGATTGTCCATTCTTTTAGAAATCTGGATATTAAATATGTCAGGTAAATAAATGCACAATGCGAGTTAAAATATATTGTTTAAAAATAGGTTAAAATTTAGAATTGAGGAAGCTTTGTTTTGCCAAAAGTGTGTTGGACGGACATGTGTAGAAAACGTTTGACGTCATGAACAAGGAGGATTTCTCAATCTGAGGGTTGATGAGAGATGATCAGATGATCTTTTAAATGAAACCTTTTTTAGGATAGAGTTTAAACTCTTCCGACTGAAGGTTACTAATACTACAGTTTAAAAGGTTATGGAAACAAAAAGTTACATTCCAAAAATGTTATTTAAAAATTTCCATTTTTATTAAATTAGGCTTTTTACAAATGATCAAAATTATAAGACCAAGGTTATTAATTGTTAGATTTATGGTAATGCTGATGTTTTTAGTTCAGTTAAACATTCGCAATCACTGTGTAAAGTAGTATCATGCCTAAATCAAGAAAATTAGTCAAAGTTGACCGCTCTCGAATTCTAGCATTCCATAAGCAAGGTTTATCATAGGAAGCGAGGCAGCTAAGGTAAATTGCAGTAAAACTGTTATTGGTAACTTTCTAAAGAACACTGAGAATTATTGAAAACCAAAACCCTTTGGTAGGCTCCTCAAAATTTCTCCTGCATTGAGTAGGAGAATCAGACAGGATGTTATGAATGACAGGGGACTTTCTTGTAGTCATATTAAGTCGGTTACAGAAGCTGATTGCAATAAACATCAGACGACACTTACAACAAAAAGGCATGGTAAATAAAAAGCGTAAACACATTCCTCGATTGCTTGCACTTCGCAAAGTAGACCGCTTAAGATTTAGTCGTGAATACCAAACCTGGGATATTGAGAAGGTGAAGAAGGTCCTGTTTTCTGATAAAAAAAAATTCAGTTTAGATGGTCCTTATGGCTTCTAGAGATATTGGCATGACAAAAACATGCCCCTTGAAATTTTTCCACATGTCATAATGGTGGAGGGTCCGTACCGATATGGGGTGCCTATTCTTACAGTGGGACAATGCAGCTCCAGATGGTGCAGGGTCGTCAGGCAGCATCTGGTAATGTTAGCATGCTACAAAAAACATTTTTGATGATGGAGGGTCATCGTTTGTTTGGGGATGGATGGTTATTCCAACAGGATAATGCTGAAATTGCCCCTGCAAGACAGACCTTGAGGTTTCTACAAGAAAATGGACTCCATCTCTTGGGGCATCCAGCATGCTCACCGGACTTGAACCCGATTGAAAATGTTTAGGGATGGATGACAAGAGAGGTTTATCTAAATGGCAAACAATATTCAACAAAAATGAACTTCGTAAAGCCATCTTCAGAAACTGGAGCAGGATCCCAAGTACCTTAATGGAAACCCTTATTTCTAGCATGTCCATAAAAAATTTTCAAAAGCAGTGAACGCGTTATTCAGTTTGATTGTTAAATGTGTTTATACACTTTTCACACATTTTTTGTACAATTTAATAGAATTTTTGTCTCTGGTCTTATAATTTTAATCATGTGTAAAAAACCTAATTTAATAAAAATGTAAATTTTAAAAATACATCTTTGGAATGTAGCTTTTTGTTTCCATAACCTTTTAGATTGTAGTATTGTAACCTTAAGTAAGGAGAGTTTAAAACACATCCTTAAAAAAAAGTTTTTTTTAAAAAAGAGTTTTAAGTGGTCTTAAACTTTTGATCAGCAGTGTATACAGTGTTGGTCATCTATATCTTAAATTTTCTCTGACATCACTCCTGCCGAATTCCTTTGTAAACGAAGACGTGTTACTCTTAAGGAAAGTCGGTGTCTCATAAAGAACTTATCAAAGACTATAATTTTACCCGTTTTTAAGAGGATAAAAATCTATTGTTTGCATAATCTTCAAAGTAACAATAAACACTTCCGAGTAATTTTAACGTCTTTAAACTACCATTTACAAAATCTAATGCAATAGAAATGTTGTGCAGTCGGGGTAAATATTAGAAACATGTATAACGAAAGACTCAGAATAGGGATGATAACGGCATTTATAACAGATTACACACACGACAACGACTGTGATGACACTTCTTTTATCATATTATAATACGGAGCTGGGGCATTTATGCAATAGGTCTTGTTAACACAGAGGAGGAGACATATTACTTGAGTGGGGGGAGTTCATTTGAGATGATGATTGACAAAACACTTTTCAGTTGTAATGAGGACACGAAGACAAACAGTTACAAAATATAGCTGGTGATTTTTATTCATCAACCGTCCGATTGATGACGTCAGGATATTTAACCCTCTCTGACTACATGGTCTCCTCTTCCCCCATTCGTTTCTAAGGGGATCATCTCGCGCTATGTCGATGTCGGACGTCTGTGACTGTGATTGGGATTCTCTCTCTAACTTCGAACCCCATCTCAATATATCGAGAATCTCCTTTGTGACTTCAGATGTGTGCTGTTAACCAACGTGACTAAATTGTAAGTGGATTTTTCATATGCATGTCCGTAGACAATTGTGGCAAAGAAAGAATCCCAAATTTTAATAGTTCAATATCTAACCTATTTTTAATCATTATCTATAACTCGCATTGTCCATCCTTTTAACTGTCATATTTAATATCGAGTTATTTCTAAACGAATGTACAATCGCTCTTCTTCTGACATAAAAAATATTTAGTTATTTCTAAAAGAATTAACAATCGACTGCATTCCTAGGATTTCAATTATCCATTATCTTTTAACACTTGCCTACAGGGTTTGTCTCTAGCTTTTTCCTAATAGCGTTTTCAATTCTCTGTCTGCCTTCTCACTTACCTGAGCAGTCCTTCTTATGTAACAAAAAGGCATTAAAATATTTTAAATCGTAAAAGACAAAAACAAATACGAAGAAAAGTAACTGTTGAGCGTTTGGTTTAAATGAGAGTGAGAAATCCACTTTTAAAATATGGCTCTTCAGTAAAATAAAATAGGATTAACTGGTTAAATGTTTTTATTTTTCCGTTTTTTCTTGACAAACAGTTTAACTATGAAATGTCACTTTTCTTGCATTTGGAAATAGTTATTTATTGTGTGATTTTTCGTTATGCTCCATTCATAAAAATGTTAGATGTATAATATGTTGCTAGTTATATAGTTCCTTTTTATTAACGCGGTTTTAAATACTGGGCAAACTAATCTGAGTTTTATACAAGTAATTTAACGCCTTTAAACTGTCAATCACAGAACATAAAAAGACTTAAGAATAGTTAAACTAGCAAACATGTTTGGTTTGTTTTTGTCTGAATACGATTCATACATGCAAAATAAAAGTATGTAAAAGAAGACAAAATCATTTACAGTTTGTTTTTTTTATTTGCATATTTTAATCAGGAAAAATAACTTAAAAGCTGATAGAATAATATGTGTACCTTATTATTTAAAGTAAAAGAAAAAGAAAACATTTAAACGAAATGATTTTTTATTTGTTACAAAAACCATTTTTTTGCAATTTTTTTGTTTTATTTATTTATTTATATTGTTTTTGCTTACGTTATGATTGTAGAAAAATAAACTGTTTGAATCCTTGTAAGAATAAATAAAATAATGAAAAAGATATTTGCTTCATTGTTAATTTAAAAAAAAATAGTGATTTTTTTTACGCATCCACAGAATTTTTGTCGTTAAATAGATGGACGATTTTATAAAACGTCGTAAACCAGATAGACGGTTTCAACGCCGAAGCAAAACAAGTTAAATAGTTAAAATAGTAACCTTAGTATCCTACATTTTATTATTATGAAGAGAAAAAAGTTATTACACTGTCCAACAAAAAATGGCTTAGTGCCTAAAATGTCTCACAAGTTTTTGCTTAATTTCTAAGCGTCGATTCCAGAATTTTTTTTCTGCCACGGCATACCTTCTATCTAGGAAACTGATCGCTATAATAAAGGTAGGCACATCGGAGAAACGGTGTTTTTGTAACTTTAAGATACATATTAACAAGTAAAACTTTAAGTTGTTAAAAATGCTAAGCATAGACACTATCATCCGAAAATTGGCGTTTTACTAATTTTCAAGAATTGGGATTTCCTGCATCATCTAGCTTGATGAACCAACAGTAGTTTGCAAGCATGGTGGCATCCCAACAATCGTGTTAGCGAACTTTCATGTAATTGATGTTTTTCATTGAAACTCTCCCCTTTGTTCGTCGCGCCCACCACCTAGACTTTCTAGAAAACGAGCAAGATCGTTGCGCAATAAATATAACTTGAGGCTCATATTTGCACCCAGTTGTTTGAAATTTATGTCTAATGTTTAGCTAAGCTGTTTATAGTTTGGGCACCTTTTTCCCAATAGGAATTCGTAAACATCGTCCAGGCACTCAGTTCTGCAAGATTCATAAAATTACAGAAATATGCGTCAATCATTAAATATCGAATCTGGAATCCATAAAAAAGTCCAGCTTTAATTCCCCTATGGTGTGGCGTGAGAATTACATGCAAATATATTTGAAACAGTAGTGTTCGTTCTCAAGAGCCTTTATAAACTGTTCCATGATGCCAAGCTTTATATGAAGAGGAGGAAACACAATCTAAGAACTCTCTACCAGCGAAGTCAGACCATTGAGAGTGTCAGGAATCAGTACACTGTGCGCAAGCCAATCCTATTTTTATTCAGTGTTTGATCTTGCCCTACTATCCCATAAACACAAGACGTCAGGACATTTTGTGCAGCATGAGGAGAAGCTCAACATTTTTAAACCGTCACATATGATTCATTAGAGTTGTCTGTATGGGATATTTTCTAGAATAAAATTGATTTTATCATATTTTTAGGATCATTAAATGGCCGAGAAGAACTGAGCCATATGAGTACAGACCAACAGTTCTCCTGTGCGTCATGAGTAAGTTACTTGAATCTGTGTTAAATAGAGAAGTAGTCGACCACCTCACCAAAAATAGTCTTCTTAGTGACATACAATATGGTTTACGTTCTGCTAGATCTACAGTAGTTGTGCTTACAGTTATTTCTCATACGATTAGCGAATCTGTCAAAGGAGGCTTCCTTTCTTGGGCAATTCTTTTGACATATCAAAGGCCCTTGATAGGGTATGGCATAAAGGTCTATTTCATCATATCTGCAGCTATAGTATAACTGGAAATGTATTTTCAATTATTAAATCATTTCTCTCTGATCGGTTCATAAGATTGGTGATTGATGGGAAGAAATCAGTCTCATACAGGCTGACCAAAAACAACGGGCCCCAACTCTAATTAGGCTCCGTTTCTTATTGTTTTGTTCGAATGAAATTAAACTTTGGCCATAACTAGTTTATTATATTCAAAACGTCACATCTAAACATTAGGGTCTTTGTCCTTTATTTCTCCGTTCTACAGCATATGTTCTAGATGGGCTCCATTTAGCTCCGTGCATTTCTTGAGGCGCAGCACGAAGTTGTCCATCACGTTCTTACAAACCGAATGGGTAATGGCTCTCATCTCCTCCATGATGGCTTCGTTGAGTTCCGTGATGGTTCTGGGTTTCCCTGCGTAGACTCTGTCCTTAAGATAGCCCCAAACAAAAATATCTGTGGGGTTTAGGTCCGGGCTATGGGGTACCCACTCAAAATCAGTCTTGAGACTGATCACTCGGACTCCGAAGTTCTCTTTCAGCCAATTTCTGGACAGGTTTGAGGTGTGAGAACTTGCTCCCTCCTGCTGTAACCAGTACTTGCTCATGAGCGACGGGTAAATGGTCTGGAGCTCACTCTTGAAGGTTTTTAGGACCTTCACATACCGCTCCTTGGTGACTGTCATTGCTGCGCCAGATTCTTCGATGAAGATTGGTCCGATAATGCCTCTGGCCGAGATTGCAACGCACACCATGCACTTAGAAGAGTGTAGGGGCGTGTTGGCTATTTCATTAGGTCTGGAGAACCCCCAGAAGACGTTTGTCTTGGATTTCGCCTTTCCATCAAGATGGAAGTGGGCTTCATCTTTGGTCCAAAAGAGGTTAAGGAAACTTGGTGTCTCCTCGAGCATCTTGACTGCTATTACCCTCCTCTGCTTCTTGTAGGGTCTGCAGCATCTGTATTCTGTATGGGTAAGCCCTGATATCGTTCACCAGCATTCTCCTACAAGTCTCACGGGACATACCGAGGGACTTATTTCGCTTACGCACAGAGTGTTTCGGACTCTGCTAGAGAGACTCTCTCACTCTTTCGACCAGCTCGGCTGTTCGCTTCTTGGGACGTCCCGAGTTGCTTGGACGGTTCTTTCTGGCAATGTTGAGGTTTTCCACGGTATCATACTTCTCGAAGTGGTCCACCCAGTTCTGAATTCTGCTTTTGGATGGAGCCTATTCACATTCAAACTGACGCATGAAACTGTCCTGGGTTTTGTTAAACGAGCTTGTCTTGTAATAAAATTTAACACAGTGTATTCTTTGTCCAAGCTCCCACTGGGGTCTTGGTGTACTCACGGTCGTTGATTCTGCCATGTCCTGTAAAATATGGCCAATAAATATATCACATAAAGTATACACGGAGCCCGTTTTTTTTGTCACCCTGTAGTAGTAATACTGGGTCTATCGTGGGTCCAACTCTCGTCATGATCTACATTAATGATTTTCCAAATCACATCCGTAGATCATTCGTAGACATTTAAGCTGACGGTACTACCATCTATGGCAGCACATCTAAGACCGTAAACAACCAAGTTCTCTCTGATGCTCTCTCCTCTGATCTTGAACATGTGGTACAATAGGGAAAAAGTGGCTGGTTTCTTTTAATGCATCTAAAACTAATTTTCTATCTTAACATGATCAACGCTCTGATCCCCATCTGCCATCAATTGAAATGAAAGGCTCTCATCTTGGGGTGGAACAATGTTTTCACAAACGTATGGCCTTGATCTTTACTCCTGATTTAAAATGGAATACGTACATCAAATCCGTTGCCAACGTCGCTGGAAAAAAATATAGGATCTTTCTATTGATCCAGTAGATATCTACCTGCTGATGCAATTCTCTTCCTATATAAGAACCAGGTACGTCCATGATTGGTGTAGTTCTGTCACATCTGGGCAGGAGCTGCTAGCAAGACCATACCCCGCCTTGAGAGACAGAATAGACTTCTTAGCATAGTTGAAATGCCTTTTTCTCTTCCCTGAAACATTTTTCTCACAGAAGGGTCTTTTTATCGTTATTCTCATGGCAAGTATTCTTCTGAACTCTAATCTATTGTTTCGCCTCGCCAAACATTCACAAGGAAAAATCGTTTGGCCGACACAACTATCAATAATTTTACCCAAACTTTATTAGTGCCTAAACATAAACGTCGATTCCATGAACAAAGCTGGAAAATTTGAAATCTCTTGTCAGATCATTAAGTTCTCTTTTAGAAAAAATAACTGTGGTACTGAAGGAGGAGAAAAAGCGACATCTGAAACAGTGGCTTCACTAGTGTGTGGACAAAACAAAGGGTTGATCTTTTTCAGAATCACGTAATTTCAACTGAGGCAGGATTTTAAACACTGGAACAGGAATTCCATTGCAGTTTGAAATTGGTCTAATTGCAGAGTTGAGGTTGGGATAAACCAACGGATTCCTGTTCTCCCTGCTAATTTACTTTGTTTCGACTGTACAGAAACGTGTTTTCTGTTCATGCCAGACCATTAGAATACCAATGCGGAGTGACTTTCCATCCTGTCGAAGATGCTCAACACATAGCTTGCATGCAATATGGGATTATCATGTATTATATTGATCATCGTACATTACTTCGAAGTGAGAAAGATAAGCAAACTTCCCATATTAACTGATCGCTTTCCTGTTGGATTGTAACGGATATTACTCGCATATATAAAAAACACATTTGGAGTGTGTAAAATAACGTCGCCTATGAGATAATGAAGTCATGCTTAATTTTTGCATAAAAAATCTGCAACGAAAGTAAAAGAATGCAGCTTACTTATTTCCTCGCTGACTTACACATGAATCCCTCACATCCAAAGAATAAACCTTACTTTGACCCAGAAATCTACAAAAACATGTCACAATCGATAGACCTATTTACTACTCTTTACTGCTCAGTGTCCACTTCTTACGAACTACATACTTTATTGTATAGCCAATTTGACTTTTACTTTAAGATGTCGTAATCGATTTACGTACATTAAATAACAACCTACAATTGTAATTATTAAGCTACAATATCTATATAAACATGCCTAATGTACTGCACCTACGCTTCAATCAGACAAAATATTCTTCTAAACTGAAGAAGAAAGAATGACTAGTATAAGAAGTAAAAACAATAAAAACAAACAAGGGTAGGAAAATGAAGAAATAAAATAAATCGAAAGACTAAATAATCGAAAGACTAAATAATTCCTAAAGAAATGGAACATAAAATGATAGGTTGCATGACAAAGAAAATAAACACATTTTTAGAAGGGGAAATGCCGTTAATTCCAAGAATGGGAGCAGATAAAGCAGGAAGACGCATGCTGTGCCGCCAACAGTTGACACAAAGGAAGTAAAGACCAACCAGCAGAAGAAATTAAAAAGAAAGTAATTCTTAGTAAAGAGTAACTTAAAGGAAAATAACGGGTTCAAAACTGGAAGGTGGAACATATAATTTTAAAGTAAACAAAATGTATAAAATGGCAAATATCTCAACAATTTGACCTGATGAGAAGCAATTTATATGATTTTTCTAATAAGTGCCCCCAAAATTGTTAGAATTAGTTTAGAAAATTTGGGCTCGAAAAAATAAGTATGTAGTGTTATCAATCCCAGAGCTAGTACAAAACTCAAATCTATAGGTCATGGGATAATATTCAAACATGATAGGGGCAAGAAAAGTTTAAAAAAAAAAAAAAGAACAAGCTTATATGTTCATAACCTTTGTGTCTTTATTTCAAGACTTCGTCGTGATGATCGATTCAAAGAATTGAATACCAGTGCTATATTCAAAACGTAGATAAACATATA
This sequence comes from Euprymna scolopes, assembly GCF_053919585.1. Classification (NCBI taxonomy): domain Eukaryota; kingdom Metazoa; phylum Mollusca; class Cephalopoda; order Sepiida; family Sepiolidae; genus Euprymna; species Euprymna scolopes. The sequence continues at coordinate 59,603,668 of NC_136489.1, read as the reverse complement.
CTTTTCTTTGTCCTTCCTTATTACCATATATATTGATGCATACATATATATAAAGAGAGAAAGATACATAGATATAAATAGATAGATAGGATGATAGATAAACATTAATGTAAAAGTGTTTATATGTGTATATATATGTGTATGTATATATATATATATATATATATATATATATATATATATATATATATATATATATATATATATATACCCGTTGATATTTCTACGCTTTGCATTCTCTTATATCTCTTCTCCAGTGATCATATCTATTGTTCTGTCAAGTACCTAGCTTACACGGGGGAATGTGTTCGCTTTATTTTCCTTCCGTCTTCGTGGCTGGAATATTTCTTAAGATGATTGGGTGAGCACGTACATGTAATATATTGACAACCTAATTTTATGCCATTCTGCAAAGCGTCGTCTGCAATCGGAGGGTAAGTTGTATTATATATTTGCACGAACTCTCCATTAGAATATACGAATATTATGACATGTCTAAGAATAATGAAATGAATGGGCAATATATATATATATATATATATATATATATATATATATATATATATATGGTCGGTTGTTTTTGTTTTACGGCATATAAACCCTTTTCAGGTTATTTAATGCCGTACATATATATATATATATATATATATATATATATATATATAATCTCGTTGACACCACGCTTCCCGTTAGATCACAGTAGTTAAGCAACGTTGAACCTATTCAGTACAAAATTGGTAACCATTTGGGGGTTTCACGTGCTGTATGTGCCCTCCGCTAATCTCCTGGACTTATCCTTGCTATTAGACTCAAACAGTACTGAATCAGGGGGGGGGGAGATTGCGCAACCTTTGCCTCATACTTACAGAAGTATATTTTGTCTTTCGAGACTGAACGGAGGCATCATATCTATATCATTTATATATATATATATATATATATATATATGTTTTGAGAAAAATAGAAAAAACGAATGAAATTATTAAAATAATCAACGTTTCGTCCTTATTTCAGAGGACATCTTCAGGAATATTGAAGTAAAAATGCAAGAAAAGAAAAAGTCATAGATCGTACGAAAAAGAGAACAGTTTTTGAATCCTACCCATGTCGGGAAGGACAAACATATGTGTGCGTATGGGAAGGTTGGGTTGTTCGATGTCTATATATACACTTTTAAAAATGCGTTAAAATAAATAAATAATCAAAATATGTACGGCATTAAATAACCTGAAAAGAGTTGATAATAAAGAATGCATTTAGGGCGTTATCATTCCTTATATCTCTTCTGTGTTCGTTAAGTCTTAATTTTAATAAATCCGTAAAGAAACTTATCGGAAATGATAAAAAATTGATAAATAACATAGAATACCACCCCACTATTCCTATATTATACGGCCTCCCAAAAATACATAGAGAGAACGTACCTATGAGACCTATAGTATCTAACATCGGAAGCGTCACCCATAAATTAGCACGTCCTATTGCCCAAATTTTAACTCCACTAACGGGCACCATCAGCACTTTACATATCAAAAACTCTGGTGTCCTCCTTAATAGAATAAAAAATATGGACATACAAAATAAAACCATGCATAGTTTAGACATAATTTCCTTGTACACCAATATTCCAATCAAAAAATGCCTTAATCTACTCCACAAGCACTCAATCAAAATTAAAGCCGACCTACCTTTTTCCTCAGATACACTAATACAAATTATAAAACTCATCACTGACAGAACCTACTTTCAGTTTAATAATTCTTACTACAGACAGAAATTTGGACTCCCTATGGGTAACCCCCTTAGTGGTGTACTAGCCTGCTTATTCTTAGAATTCTTAGAAACCAACTCTTTTAAACACAGACTTCCTAAAAACTCCACATATTTTAGATATATAGATGACATTCTTATTTTTCTCCCTAAAACACACAAATAGAACAAATTAGAAATAAATTAAATTCAGTGGAACCATCTATAAAATTTACACATGAATCCGAACAAGATCACTCCCTAGCTTTTCTAGACATACTCCTCATCAGATCAGAAACCGATCTGAGTTTCAAAGTACATAGAAAGACCACACACAAAAACGATTATATTCATTACTACTCACACCACAATGATAAAATAAAGACTGGCATGATTATTGTTTTTTTCTTGCGTGCCTTTAGAATATGCAGTCCCCTATATGTTAATGATGAATTTTAATATATTACGAATGTTTTAAGAAAACTACAGTATCCATCCTATTTCATTTCTTACGCAAAGAAAAAAGCTACGAAAATACACTATAACAGAAACAGACAGAAAAATAAAAATAATACCTCACTATTAAACAGACATCTTTTCATTCCTACCCACACCAAAAATACAGAAATCTACGACACTCTTAATAGACTTGGTTTTCACTTGATACAAACAACTTCCTCAACAATAAAACAGACATTAAAAACTACCAAGCACTCTCCCAAAACCTTCACATCCGATGCCGGTATATATTCCATCCCATGTAACAACTGTCAACAAGCGTACATAGGTGAAACACAGCGAAAATTGAAATTAAGACTTAACGAACACAGAAGAGATATAAGGAATGGTAACGCCCTAAATGCACTCTTTTGCTATTGTGCAGGACACGATCACTCATTTAATTTAGATCAAGCGAAACTTATTAAATACGTGATAGATAGAGCTAAAAGAAGACTTTTAGAATCAGCACTAATATTAAATACTAATACTATTAGACAAAGAAAAGGCTTCTACCATTTAACCCCTAGCATAGGGAAAATAATAATAAAAGAACAAAATATCAAAACAGATCCTGGCTAAACCGTTTTTCCTTAAATATTTCAACAAAATGAATAAGTTTACAGGAGAAAAAAAATGTACATATTTATTTTAACGCATTTTTAAAAGTGTATATATAGACATCGACCAACTCAACCTTCCCATACGCACACATATGTTTGTCCTTCCCGACATGGGTAGGTTTCAAAAACTGTTCTCTTTTTCTTACGATCTATGACTTTTTCTTTTCTTGCATTTTTACTTCAATATTCCTGAAGATGTCCTCTGACATAAGGACGAAACGTTGATTATTTTAATAATTTCATTCGTTTTTTTTTTGTTTTTTTTCTCAAAACGTAACGTCAACCACCGCTGGTATTTTTTACATTTCTTATACATATATATATAGCGAAGATAAATTCACGTGTACACACATTATATATATATATACAGTCCTGGTCAAAATCATAAGACTACTTAAGCGTTTACGCATATTATCGAATTTTTAATCAAACAAATGGTTGAAACCATTGCCAAAAGGGAAAATATGACGGAAAAAAATAATGTTTCATTCGAAATCTTAACCCTGATATAACAATTATTTTTTAAAAACAAACATTTTTCACCTGATCAAAATGATACGACCTCTTTAATAAAATCAGTTAGTTTTGAAAAAATGAATACGAAAAGCTATGTTACTAAAAGCAACTTGTTAGTGGATAAAAAAATCTTACTAAATTATAAATGGCAAAAGGGAACCCATTATCAGAGTTTTAGAGAGGAAGGATCTTTGAGCTTAATAGGGGTGCCCTCTCCCATAGATCCATTGCAAACAAAGTGAATCGTAGCAAAACGGTCATCACAATGTTTTAAGAAATCCAGATCAGTATGGGCAAAAAAAGAGTCCAGGTCGACCAAAAAAAATAACCACATCATTGGATCGCCGTATCAGTAGAAGTTTAAAAATAAACTCCAGTATGAGCTCAAATCGATTGAAAAGCCAAACAGCAGCAGACTGTAGTCCTAAAACCATCAGAAGGAATCGGAAAATGAAGGGTTTCTTGAACAGCATAAAACTAACCGACTTAAATATACCGCCAAACACCAGACTTGGCATGAAGAGAAGTGGGAAAATGTAATTCTCCGATGAGAAAAAGTTTAATCTAGATGGTCCAGATGGATTTCAACAGTATTGTCATGATAAAAATTTGCCCAAATATATTGTTTCAACTCGGCATAGTGGAGGAGGGTCTATAATAATCTGGGGTGCTTTCTCATCAGCTGGGACCCTAAAGTTGCAAGTAGTGAAAGGCCGGCAAACATCATTAAATTACATTTTAATGCTTGAAAATGCTTCTATCAGGACTGAAGGTGCATGTCTGTGTGGAAGAAATTGGATTTTCCAGCAAGACAACGCTGCGATACACACTTCTCGACAAGCACGAGAATACTTTTCTTCAAATAATATAGAATTATTTGATCATCCAGCATATTCTCCGGACCTCAATCCCATTGAAAAGTGTTCGATGATGGAACCCAGTATGATTCGATAAAGGAAATTTCTGATTCAGTTTTCAGTACATGGGATAAAATTCCTTCGAAACTGATAAAAAAACTTAGTCGCAAGCATGCCGAAGAGAATTTTTGAAGTAATTCGTAATAATAGAGTTTATACTAAATACTGAGACCCTTTTTAGTAATTTATAATTGCCATTTGTTAGATAAATTATCAGTGGCCTTATCATTTTGACCAGGTGAAAATGTTTTTTTTAATAATTATCAGGGTTAAGGTTTCGAATGAAGCAGATTTAATTTTTTCCATCATATTTTCCCTTTTGGCAATGGTTTCAACCATGTCTTTGATCAAAAATTCGATAATAGGCGTAAACGCTTACTTTCTTAAGTAGTCTTATGATTTTGACCAGGACATATATATATATATATATATATATATATATATATATATATATATATACAATATATTACAATAGAAAATGCGAACATGAAAAGCAATATGGTTAAGCTTAAACATGAAAAAGTAAAGGACTAGTTGTGAAAACTTAAAAAGAAATGACATGATATTCTAGTCAAAAATATAATAACTTCATAAGTTAAAATATCGCAGCATTAAGAATTGATTATATTCTGTTATAAATGAGTTTTTTTTAATTCTTAATGCTGCAATATTTAAAGATATAAATTTATTAGATATTTTACTAGAATACTTTGTCCTTTCCTTTTCCAGTTTTAACAACGAATCCTTTACTTGTCCATGTTTAAGAATAATCCTATTACTTTTCAAGCTCGAATGTTTCTATTGTAATCCAGGATTTTTCCAAGCTTCATATAAATTTACATGTTCTTTGTTATATTTCAGTGTTCTTTTTTGCCCCCTCCCCGAAAACACATATGTAATAACAACGTACGGTGCTCGTCTGCTTTTAATAAAATATACTAATTATCTCTGTTTATGGCTTTCATTTATATTATGCATGTACAATCACTAACGTTTTAAGCGGAAGAGAATCAAAGTTGCAAAACAAAATATTATTTTAAGCAATAAACAATTATTAAACAATCAACTTAAAATTCAATGATAAATATTGTTTAAATTAAAATAAACAACACTCGATACTTGTTGGTCAAACTGGCTTGTTGCGGCAAGTTTTGGAGGCGTTCTTGTTTGTTTCGAATGAATATCACACTGAAAATTTTCGCCGACAAGTAGTTAGTGTTATTAAAACCTTCATTATAGAATTTATTCCGTATTGTTTTCACTGTTCGCCGTTCTTAACATAAGGAAGAAAATGTGTTTTGTCTTGCTTGCATCGCGCTTCAAGTGTCTTATGTAGCAAGAAAAATAGTGGCCACTTTACTGTATTAGATAAAATATGGAAATGAAAGTCATGGAAAACATCATAAACTTTAATTGCTGGCGACGATTTTCAATGTAATTTTCTTTCAAACCAGACCCGAATACTCGTAAAACTCCACTTCTTCTGATGGGAGGTTTATGTGGTTTTGTAGACAACTGAGCATTGTTGTAAAATCAATATTTTTTATTCAAAACGAACAACAAATTATTTTTTAATCTAAACATGCGATATATTTTTTAAATAAAAAACAGTCCTCTCTCTCTCTCTCTCTCTCCCCTCTCTCTATATATATATATATATATATATATATATATATATATATATATATATATATATATATATATATATATATATTAAAAAATCAGCCGAATTTAATTAAATGTTCAATCTTTATTAAGTAATAATCACGGATATCTATTTTGTTTTAAACAAAAAACTACACTAAAGTTTTAATTTTAAATACAAAAAACACATGAGTTTAATGTTATTTTCTATGAAAATAAAGCCTCATACAGTGTAACTATTAAAAATATTTTATTTTTTCAGAAACAAGAAGAAAAACGCCCCTTACGCTCCTTGCACGCATTAACATTTTTACTTTAATTTATTTTTTAACATGTAAATATAAATCTTTTTCTTTTAGATATAAACTTTGGTATGTTATCTTAAAGATAATCAAAATTTAAACGTAAGCTAAGAAAACAGTTATGATACGCCTCTTTTAAACAGGGTTTGTTTTCTTCAGTTATTTTTGCCCGTACCTATCGTTCCGACCTGAGTGTTTATTTAGCAACTCAATACGTGTTCTTTCTTTACTGAAAAGATTTTTTAAAACATATAAAACTTAGGTAGAAGAAAAACTTGATTTTGGTAACATTCATTTCTTATATATTTTAATTATTGATTTTTTATTGTTGACTTCTCAGTTATATACCCGAAAACGGTTTTGCCATTAGATGTTGAATACTTTCGGTTGTTTTTTGAGACTCTGGAGCAGACTCATAGAAGAAAACTCATTGAAGTCAGCAGATTATATTACTTTAGTGCTTACGCTATCTTAATATAACAGAGTGCTCTGATTTTATGCAGTTTTAACGACAGGAAAATAGAATATAGATTACACATACAGTCACACACACACACACATACATATATATATATATATATATATATATATATATATATATATATATATATATTACAAGGAGGTCACCACTTATCAAGGCCCGGAAGCCACTCAGGGATAAGGGTTATTGCATGTACAGTACGTTGTGCGTTAGTGTTGAGATTTCATAAAGTTTCTACTTAAGGGGGCGATTCATCAGGAATTTGTTTACACTGGATTTGAAGACATCAAAGTTGTAGTCAGGTGGGAAACACGCAGACGGAACAGAGTTCCACTGGCATGCTGTTCTAAGAAAGAAGCTGTGTTCATGGAATCTACGTTTCGATTTGGGCACAGATAGAGAGTGGGGAAAATTTTTGATAGTGGCTACAGCTAGACGGGTGTTTTTCGTAAAAGCATTTCAGCCAGGCGTTTCCCGGGCGTGTGGAGGTGTGTGTTGAGCAAAAAAAAAGTCGTAGTAGGAAGGCAGGCTCAAACCGGTACCGCGAAGGAGGAAACTAACCGGAACCCCCCGATGCCTTTGCCGTTACGACCACCGTCAAACCGGGAGTGAGGTAGGTTTTAATTAAGGCTAGACAATCGGAGAGGGGATGACTTTCGAAAATATCGGTGAAAAAAGCGAACCTTCCCCGTGGAAAAGTGCCCAGGTGAGGGTGAATAAATTAATGTGTTTTGCCAATTTTTCGGTATTTTTCGTTTGAAGGGTCGAGCTTCAAACGATACCGATAATCAGGATTAATCAGTAATTTGTTTATGTTGGACTTGAAGGCGTCCAAGTTGAAGCCCGGTGGGAAACAGGCAAACGGAAGAGAATTCCACATGGGTGCACTTCTCAGGAAAAGCTATGTTCATGGAATCTACGTTTTGATTTAGGCACAGATAAAGTGTGGGGGAATTACTGACAGTGGTTTTAGCTAGATGTGTGTTTATCATGCAGTATTAGCGAGGGGGGCAGAGATTATAGCTCGGACGAGCACTTGCCATGGAAATAACGATAAAACAAACACAGGCTATCAACGTCTCTTCTGTGGGAAAGAGGTTGCAGGGAAGAGAAGAGAGCATCCCCCACCAAGCCACGAAGTCTATTTTGTACTTTTTCAAGGCAGGATGGGCTGGGTTTTTTTAAGCTCCAGACCAGATGTGGAAGCAGTCCTCCATCTTTGGGCGTACTTGGCTTTTATACAGATAGAGAATTGCATCAGTAGTGAGATATCTACTTGAGCGATAGAAGGATCCCACCATTTTCCCAGCGGCCTGGGCAACAGACTTGATATACGTGTTCCATTTCAGATCAGGAGTAAAGGTCAAACCCAGGAGCTTGTCAAAACATGAAGCCTCCCCAAGACGAGAGACATTCATTTCAATTGATGCTAGATAACGAACAGAGCGTTGATGATATAACGTTAGGAGCTTGGTTTTAGATGCACTAAAAGTAACCAGCCATCTCTTACCCCACTGAACCACACGCGCTAGATCAGAGGAGAGGGAATCAGAGAGAGCTTTGTCATTTACGGCCTTTGATGTGTTTCCGTAGGTGGTCGTGTCATCAGCATAGATGTCAACGAATGATTTAAGTATGTGTTTGGGATATAATTGATATAGATCAGGAAAAGAGTTGGGCCAGGAGGGACGCCTGGGGGACTCCAGCATTAATACTGCAGGCCTCTGATTGCTGCCCATCAACCAATACTCTTATGAGCCTATCAGAGAGAAATTATTTAATTATTGAGAAAACATAACCAGCTATACCGTAGCTGAAAATCCTGTGAGGTAGGCCCTTATGCCAAACCTTATCAAGAGCAATTGCCCTAAAAAGAAAGCTGTTGTCGAGAGATTCACTAATCCTATGGGATATAACTGTTAGCACATCAGCTGTAGATCTAGCAGAACGGAAACCATATTGCATGTAACTAAGGAGGTTATTTCTGCTGAGGTGGTTGACTACTTCTTTATTTAATATGGATTCCAGTAACTTACTCATGATACACAAGAGACTTACTGGTCTGTACTAAGAGGGAGATGACTTATCACCTGAGTTCTTAAATAGAGGGCATACTGATGAGGTTTTCCAGGGTGTTGGAAAGCACTTCTCCTTAAGGCAACGCTTAAACAGTTTTGTAAGTATGGGGGCAAATTCTGGTTGAAGCTTTTTCAACACTATAATTGCAATGCCGTCTGAGTCAGTTGCTTTACTGGAATCAAGGTTCTTAATTAGTTTGGCGACCTCGTGCACAGATATTTGTATGTTGGATAGTGTTTTATCTGTTGTAGGAGGAAATACGGAGAGTTGATGACCTTCGTCGCAGAGCGTAAAGTTAGCTGCAAAGTTTTTTTGGCAAATAGTGTCTGATGATGATGAGATGGCCTCAGGTCCATTGATGATGGTTGGGATAGAACGCACGTATCTTTTCAGGATCCTGTTTGCTATTTGCCAAAACTGGTGGGAACCAAGCCGCTGCTAAGCTACTTTGGGTTTGAGGGACTCTTGTATTTCTTATTACTCTTTTACAGTCGTTGCTGTCAGTCCTTCATGCAGCTTAAGTCTCAGTAGATCTATTTGTTGGTAGCTATGGAAAAAGTGATAGAGGATACATTCTTTTTAAACATGGAATGCAGAGTTAGATCAGATATGAATGTACGGAAGCTATCCTAGTCAGCCATAGAGTATCGATATACAGTACGGTGGAGAGGTACGTCTGAAGACTTATTACATTTCATTTTTATTTTAACAGCTACAACTGTGTGATCGGAGGAACATGAACATAGCTCAGGGGAAGTTGTGAGAAAAAGGTCTAGAAGTCTTGCATACTGACCAGTAGCATCGGGCACACGGGTGGGTTCGTGCACAATCTGAGTGAAGTCATAGGCAATGGTAAAATCATGACAAAACCTCCCCTCATCCTCTGTCTTATTTGAATGGTCGGCTATTCCACATTATGGACATTAAAGTCACCGCAAATGTGAATGGTAACCGAAGGATTAACAGTCAGGAGGTGGTCAATTTTCTCAGATATACTCTTAAGCAAGTGCAACCAGGAAGCACATATAAGGTAAATTAGGGTCTTCTCTGGAGATATCTCTACCAGATGGGAAGCCATCTTTAATGTAGGTCCATATTCAATGTCTATGGAGATCTTGGGGGGCAGATTTGGATGTTAAGTTGGAGTATCCGTTAATTATGAACTCATCTAGGGAAGTGGTCGGCCCTATGCCAGTTTCGCTTAGAAAAAGTCCAGTTTCGTCTTCTGTAATTGGGTTTTAACCTCTGGAAGGTTGGAACGTAGACCCATGATGTTAGAAAAGGAGACATGGTAGTAGGGGTCTACGTTGGAAGATTGGGTTCTAGGTTTATTCGTGTTTTTCTTTTCTTTTTTTTTTTAGAAATTTCATGCTGAGTTTTTGGGGTTAGTAGAACAGGTTAACAGACTTAGTTAGTGTAAGAGAGAGAGGAAAAGTAAGAGAGAGAAGGAGAGACTTTCTTTTAGCGCATGATAAGGTAAAGCCGTAAGAATTACCCACTAGTATGGCATCGGGAGGCACCACCAGAAACTACTGCATGGCCCAGCATCCATTCACCAAATGGCAATACAGCAGCCCCAGTACTTTACACCTGCTGATAGGACAGACTCCTTAGAGTTTAACCAATGTTTGGGTCCCTGACTATCAGGCGCGTAACGTCAGCCCAGATGAAACGTTTACCACCAACACCCTTACTAGTGACGTGGCCACAAGGATAGACATAGAAACAGAACATTTTCCGACATCTCAGGCTATTGTTCACGAAGTATTACCGACCTAAAAAGCAACGTTTTCTTCGCCCTGTGTCAGAAAAATCACTCATCATTGGAAATGAGGACTGAGGGACAAAAAAGGAGAAGCGAGAGTTACTGGAGCTGTCGATAACACAACCAGAGTGTATTATCTACTCTGCATTTAAAAATAAATAAATAAATAAAAATAAAAGATAGAATAAAGATAAAAAAATGTAAGGACTTATTAATATCTACTTAATATAAGTCCGTTCCTCCGTCCTCAGTTTAGGAGAATATTTGAAAATAATCTTCCCTCACATAATTATACATAGATATTTGGTAGGAGGGGCTTTATCTAACCTTGATAGAGAATGATTTCAGCATTCAAGCGTTACCATTATAAGATACCGTAATGAAACTTTCAATTTGTGAGGTCGGATTTTTTTGTTTTTTAGAATTAATTTAGTTTGGAAGAACCCGTTTAAAAGCTGGTTAAGAGTAGAACAATTTGGCTTAGGTACTAAGTTTACACTGGTTTGTTCATACCCAAAATTGGTGGAAGAGTTTGGTAGAATTCTCAAAGGTCAACTCGTTGAACCTTGATCCCGTTACAGCCAAATTCCTGGCCGAAAACGGATTACAAAGATTTTCGCAAATCTCTATACCCTGTATATCAAATTTCGAGTCTGTATACTGACAATTGACAGAGTTATTGTGTAGGTAAATGTACACAGACAGACACAGACAGCCAGGTACTTTCATTTTATATATATATATATATATATATATATATATATATATATATATATAGTCTTTGAAGTTTTTAACATTTGAAACCACACAAAAAATTATTTTTTATCATTCATTAAAAAAACATCTAGTCAGTAAGTCATTTAATCACCTGCAATCACTGCATCAACTCTCAAATTTACTATAATACCAATTTTTATATTTTTTAAGGGATCATATATATATATATAGGGTGTCAGAATGTGGTGAAAAGTAATCAAATAAAGTGCTCGATCTCGAATGTGAGAGTTAAATACAAATATTTATTTAAAAACTATACATACATATTCCAAAGCGAACCGGCAGTTTCACCGTATTAGAACAGCGTTTACCACATATGATGGAAAGGGGAAAATAAACGGAAAAATGTTTGTTTTCCTCCTTCCCTCAAACGCTGATGAATTGTATCGGACTTTTGTCAGCCACAGAAGGCTGTTCTAGTCCAATCGAACCGCTTGTTCGTCTTTGGAATTTTTATGTACTGTTTTTAATAAATATGTGTGTATACATATATATATATATATATATATATATATATATATATATATATATACATTTATATATATCATATACTTTCATAACATTATTTTGCGCATACATAAATAGAAATTGCACTCTCTATCTCTCTATCTCTCTCGCTCTCTCACACGTACGCACATACACACAGACACACACAGACACACACACACACACACACACATATATATATATATATATATATATATATATATATATATTTAAAAAATCTTCTATGGCATCATAGCATAACAGATTAGGGCGCCGGACTTACATACCAACAGTCAAGCTACGCTGAAGAGGAGTAGGTCTCCGAAACACGCGTGTCCGTAGGCTACTGTTTTTAAAATATATATATATATATATATATATATATATATATATATATATATATATATACGAATGTATACTAGCAAGTTTTTTGCAAATAAGTATCACTTGGTAAAGCCTCCTTCTGAAGTATACGAAACAAAACAGTTCAATAATAAACATTAGACTGGTATATTTTTAGCAAACTTTTGAATGTACCTGAATAAACGTAATCATTTACTCAAGCGAATATATCTCTATTATTCATTCGTAATGTTGGTATAATTTCATTCATCAATCGCATTTATTTACTTTTCAAATATCAAATGAAAAGAAAAAATGAAAACAATTTACCTGCGCTATGGCATGTGCTTCCATACAAGAAATGTCAATTTATTGAAAATCCAGTCTAAAAGAAAGACCGGAAATGAAAATTTGAGCACAAATGTTCACGGCATCGAACACAATTAATTTAAAACAAGAAAATAGAATAGGTGGCGTCGCTAAGCGAGGGTTGGGTTTGAGAGAGAGGGGGTGTAGAGAGAGAGCATGCAATCGTTCGTTCCTCTATCTATGAACTGTTCTTGCTTATGTCTCGAACGTTTCTTGTTGGATATTTATGTTAGTTACATTTAAATTACCGACGCACTCTATATCATATAGATAGCATATCTTTTTATAAACTAAAATTATATACTACATGTATTTCAAATGATATCGCTTTCACTAATGTCAGTCAACTAACGTGAATGACAGAGATGCGTTAGACGAAATCTGTTCTAAGAAGATACAATAGAAAATTCAATCAGAATATTATAATTATTAATGAGTAACCACTTATCAAGGCAAAAAGCTAGTAAAGAATTAGATTTGATGAGACATTTCAATATATTTCTGGAATCAACCATGTTTTGAAGGTAAAAGGATTTTCCATCTCCATACATCGCTTAGTAACTTATAAAGACAGTGGGTATTATGGCTGAATAAAGAATTTTTTTCCGGGTTAAATCAGCTGCCTTACGGAATATTATTTTACTGTCGTGTACAACATTATATGATAAGGCAAGTAAAATGTTCATGTGACAAATGATTGATTTCTTCAGGCGATCATTTTTAACTGTTTCATATTAATGTTGCATATATTTCCACACTTTGTTTTATTCCTTATTAAATTATTAAAATATGATACAGAAGATTCCTGTGTTTGTATGATTTAAGGCTAAACTTTGTATTCGCTGCTTATTTTTCACTTCCTGGTTTTCGTTAGTGCTTTTATATTATCCATATGATTCTTTATCTAATTAGGGATACACACATTTGCCTACCTATATACTTCTTTTTTCCAGTGATCGCCTATATTGTTCTTGCAACTTTTTCTCATGACATATAAAACATTGTGTGGCAGGTAAGTAAACTTTTTACGTAACATATTTGTGATTTATGCAGGCAAATATTTCTATCATTCTCGTATTAATTATATAGTCTTGCATATAGTTTCACTTGATGTTCAATTCCTTATTAAATTATTGAAACAGAAGACTGAAGATTGCTGTGTTTGTTTGCTCAATGCTGAATTTTTTCTCTACAGCCTCCTTTAGTTCCTTGTGATTGGCGTTTTTTGTTGCATTTTTAAGCCTTGATATCATAATTGTTTTATCAAAGTAGGGCTACGCAAATTCACTTTATCTTATATTTCTTATCCAGGGATCTTCTTAAATTGTCTTACAAAGATTTGAGTTACTTCGTGAAACGCGTTTGCTTTCATTCCTCTTTATCTCGTGGTTGGAATATTTCCTGAGTTCATTAGGTGAGTACGTACTGTGGGGGACAAAAGAGTTTACATACCTATTTTTCTCAATTTTGCTTTATTTTTTAGTTTCACCTCTTTCATCATTTGCTACTTGCTAATCTGTTTATTTTAATTATTAACTTTTACGAAAAAAACAGAATTTTATTCTTGTTAGATATTTTTCTCTTTTTAGGTAAGCCAAAATTTATGCAGGTAACATAAATTTATTAATAATGGCTAAAGGAAAGCTATTGAACGATAGTGAGATAGGGGAATTGTTAAATTATTTGCTGCGAAGAAGTCTACATCAGAAACGTCGAATATTTTGAATCGAGGTCATCGAACTGTGTAACGTTCCGTCATTGCCGACAATGACGGAAGAAAGAAGCACAAAAGTGGTAGACCAAAGGTGACTTCATGACGAGATTTGAGAAAAATCAAGAGGAGTTTACTAGCAAACCTAAACAGCACAACCAAAGCTTTTTTCGATAATGCAAGAGTGTCTGACATCTCTAAAAGGAGCTGAAATCGAATTTTGAAACAAATAGCGAACGCAAGAACACGGAAAAGGCCCTCCTTTGAGTGATATCAACTGTCAGAACCGACTAGAATTGGTTACTTAAATATTTGAAAACCAACTTTAAAGATGTTTTCTAGACTGACGAGGCTAGAGAAACCCTCGACAGCCCCGACGGTTCGAATACAGGGTGGCTTCTTGACGGCAATAGCCAACGCTTGCGATTCAGACGTCAACAAGGGCACAGGGAGAGTGATGATTTTGGGCTGGGATTATTAGTAGTAATATTCTTGGCCCTTTTCTTGGCCCTTTTCTTGGCCCTGAAGGTGTCAAAATGAATTCTTTGGTCTAATGCAGGTTTCCGGATCGGAATTTATTGCTTTGGTTTAAATGACAAAATGATACTGTCAACCAGAATCTCATTATTCAGCAAGACATTGTTCCAAGCCATGATTCTCGGTTAACAAAATCTTGGCTTTCAGCCCAGGGGATCTCTCCTGAACATCTGATGGATTGATCACCTCAGAACCCAGATATTAATCTGATTGAGAACCTCTGGTCGATTCTGAAGAGGAAGGTTTACAAACACGGACATCAATTCAGTAATAGAAAATACATTTGTGAGAGGATTAAGAGGTATCTTCTAATATCTATCCAAAACAAGTGCATAAATTAACATACTCTGTTGATAGAGAGCTGCTGGATTTGATTAAGATTGGAGGAAATTGCATAAAGTGTTAAATTATTTTAAAATTTGTTTTGTCTCGTTAATTGTTATTTGACCAATAACTGAGATTTTCTCATAATATGTTATCAATATATGGTACTATTATCATAATGACACATTTCAAATTAAATTACGTTTAAAAATGTTATTTATTTTGAAGTCTTGCAACCTCTTATGGTCCATATTTCGTCCTTATATTTTATCCATATTTGCCGCAGAATATAATTATTTGGTGTCCGTTTCCAAGAATTTCCTTTATATATTTGCATATCGAACAATGTGTAAGAGAGCTATTATATTAAAAAATATAGAAGCAGTAATTTATACATACCTTTATATTTATATATCCCTTTACAAATACTTTCATCCCCTCAGTACACGTTGTATATTGACGACCTCATTATATTCGTATTATTTGGTTTCTAATGATTTTTCTCATCTTGCGTTTTAGTTGCACAACCTTTTTTAGCTGTATTTTGTTGAACGCGGGAATATCTCCGTCGAACTACGGAATTTTCACTGAATTTCAAACAAAACCATTTACTTAATCAACGACAGTAGCATTCTATCGATCCGGCAGACATGACTATGTAGACGTCCTCACTCGAGACTGCATTTGTTTGTTTTCCGCACTTGGATTTAACTTTCAACCCCCAGCCGTGTAACATTTACCGCTCAACTTGTGACGATTCTAGTACAAATTTTAGGAGCCTTAAACCTATTTTATATCTAGGTGTAAATATCACTGTTTATTATTGCATTTCATTACTACACACACACGCGCGCACACACAATATATATATATATATATAATATATATATAATATAATATATATATTATATATATTATATTATATATATATATATGTAATGGTTTCTATATGCTGTTAAATTCTATACTAGTTCTGCTTAGTAATTTATTGTATATGTTTTTGTTCTTTGAGTTGTGTTTGTTTTTTATCTTTAAATGGTAATAGACGACGACAGAAAGGAAGCTAGAAATGTAAGAGATATTGACAAAGACGGGAAGACGAAAAAAACTAATTCCACGCGCAAACGATCTTCTAATCTTACCTATCGACCTATATATACATATGTGTATATATATATATATATATATATATATATATATATATATATATATATATATATCCTCCCTTTGACTATATCTTGTTTTGTGCTAATCGAACAATAAACCTTAATATTTTTCTTATTCCCTTGTTCGATTAATTATTCCACCTTCGATTTATTATTTACTTCTATTGAACTCTACGGTATGACAGTGTTGAACGAGTTTCATGAACACACGGCAGATGTTTGAACTTAATAAAGCATAGTGTTCTACAACAACCGTGCTGACGATTAAATTCGAACAACAAAATGGATAAAGCGCCGAAGAAAAACGAAAAAAGCTGGTGGAAAATTGACATTCGAACGAAAGAAAACTCAATGGAAAAAAAACCGCAACCCTGAAAGATTAATGCCGGCTAAATATATTAATCTAGAAAGCTGTTTTGCTCGTGTTGCTGTTGTTGTTATTGTTGTTGTTATTTTGTTTTGTTTTCTTACTAAATCACCTGAGTAATAATACGGGTTGAGTCTTTTGTGTTCTTATGTCGTATTTTAGGAAATGTAATGGAACTGCTGATTGAATTTTCGAAATCCATGTCACAATAATAACAATTTAGGAAGAGTAATATAACTCAATTCCAAAACAAATCCAGTTATTTCAATTACAATATAAAAATAAACCCCAGCAAAAACAAATTACATTACAATAAGGAGAGTAGCAGTTAGATTTACAAAAGCAAATATTAAAACAAAAAGAAACTGCGGAAGAAGTATTTACAAAGCTAGAAGATCAATGAGCCGGCACAGATTTTCTTTTTCTGACGAATGGATTAGTAATTCTCTCTCGAGTATTCAATTACAAACCGGCAGATGGTGTAAAGTTTTCAGTGTACTCCAGAATATACAAAACATAATTTCGAAAAGATATCAGTAGTAGTCTGACGGGCAGAATTATAGTCTTATTAAAAATATGAGACGTTCAGCAAAATACAAAGTGCACGAATGGCATACTGCCGAAAAAAAAAACGGGGGATATATCATTTGGATAAACGATTGAAATATTGCCGAAAATATTTGTCGAACATGAGAGATTGTTTTACAAAAATTATAAATCTTTAATCATTGTCAAAGAATAAAACGAAGACATTATTGCATACGCCGGAAAAAATGAATTTGCAGTGTGAATTAGTGAAGACAACAGAAATGTAGATAGATATATGTAAGCGTCTGATATTTACTCAAGAATTAACTGCATCAAAAATAGGAAATTTATTTTCGAATACTGTTTAGTATGGAACAAGTCAGAGAAATATTCTTATAAAAGATTCAGAAGAATGGCAAACGTTACTGAATATAAAACGGAACAATATAAGTATAGAAGAGAAAAATGTCTCTCGAGTTAAACGATTGAAACATTTAGTTTGCAATAAAAAATACTGCAAATCATGTTGTGGTGAATACTTTTAGAAGTGATTAGTACTTCCAAAATAAAATGTTATGAATGTAGCCGAAAAAAGGATAAATCGTCTGTATGCAAAAATGGAAAAGACTAGAAGTCGAAAAGGATGAATAGGATTGGGTGTAACCGAAATGAAAAGAACTTCGAAATAGGAAAATATATAGCCGTCAAAATAAATGGCAGAGCAGTAAGATTGTTTCTAAAAACTGGAAGTGATACTTATAGATAAAGTAATGTGAAAAATCATCGGATGAATAAAGTTGCAAAACACAGAGAAAATTGTCAGGTGTGTTTCTGAAAATTCAAAACGGGATATTATGCAAATGTGTCATTTGAAGATAAAACACTCAATCAAATATCTGTCATATCTGGAAGAAATCCAAACCTATTCAATTTATAGTAGATACCGATAAATGACAAGGAAACTAAAACTGCAAGAAAAATGCGTTATACCGTTTGGGACGATAAAGTTGTCGCCTTAGAAAAACGACCTGATTCCATTTCCGTTTGATGAAAACTGGTTTTCTCTTTGTTTTGCAGAACATCTACTAAGTGGCTGGCTGTGTACAAAGATGGATAGGTGTCTTCTATCATGTAACCGACAGAATGGTCAACCAATGAGAGTGGATATGCTCCGCTCTACAACTCATGCTCTTTACCGATCCGCCTTATGACAACAGGCCATTGCCAGCACTCTCAAAATGCAAATTCATGTGATTTAACGCTTCATGCACAGATCAACGAAATTTCTGGCCATGGTTATGGTATTTGGTGTTGTTTCAAGTAGAACCCACATCACGCTATCTCACATCTTCAAAATCGGCTTGAAAGTAAACATCAAAGCACACCTAGATGTGCTGAAGAGTGTAGTGATCCGCAAGTGCAATCAGAATACTGCTGATAGACCCTGATTGTGGCACCAGGACTCGGCGTTGGCCTACAAATCCAAAAAAAAAAAAAACAGACTTGGCTTCAGAAGGAGTTCTACGCCTTTGTACCCTTCTCTTACTGGGTCCCATTTTCTAACCACCTAAACCAGCTAGACTACTTCGTTTGGTCATACCTCGGGAACATCACAAACATGACATCCCACAACACTAAAGCTAGTCGGATCGCCGCCGTCTGCCGAATACTCGCCGAGCTCTCGCCGGCGCTTATGAAAAAGGAATGTTCCCAGTTCCGGACACATATCCAGGCGGTGATTAAGGCTGAAGGAAGCTTCATTGAATAGATGTCAGCTCTACCACATAATCAAGTTACCTGTATCGATTTTTTTTTCTTGCAATAAAAGTTTTAAAATAAATATGTAGTGTTGTTTTCCTCAGGGCGACAACTTTATTGTTCCATGCTGTAGATGTAAAAAATGAATTTACAAGTATATTTTCTCATGGACTAGGTTGTTGAACACACGCTGAAGTAAAATTCCGTCGAACAGAAAATGTAAGACTTTTGATCAAAACAAAAAGGAAAGGTCTCATTTTCATCATTATAAAAGAAACAAAGAAATATAGACACTTAAAAACGTAGGACTGATTTTAAAACAGAATCTATACTCTTATATTTTTTTCTTTTTTTGGGGGTGGGGGGTTAATATTCATATTAAAACTCCCTTTTTGATTTATTTAACACTAGCAGGCCCACCCTGGGTTTCTCAGGACCGTATAATAAAGCAATGAGAAAAATTAAGTTTGAACATATGTTATTTTTAGGCGAGAGGAATTTATTTATGTCTATATATAATTTGCTAACCCGAACAAAAGAATATTTTACCCCACCTAGAACGGAAATTACACTAATTATGCCTGAAATAATTTTAACTTCCCTGGGACATATGATTAACAGCACAGATATTAAATAATTTTACAATTCCTAGGACGGATAATATGCAACACATATATTAAATCATTTTCTTACCCTCTGACAGGTAATGTAAATATATATCTGAAACAATTTAACATACTCTCGACAGGTGTTGTACAACATATTTCTCTTCCCACGAAGGCCATCCTAATTTTAAGAAAAATGAATTTACTGTTAGAAGATGAATCATTAGAATTTCAAACTAAATACATGAATACATTGTTTTTGTTAGTGATTAGGGAACGCTTGCTTCAACAGAAAATTCGCCATTACTGTTTCTTTTCCCACTACAATCACTACCGCAAGTATAATTTTAAGCGAAATTATATAATTTCTAGAATGGACTCAGCAGATTTTCCAAATAAATATGTAAATATTATTTCAGCACAGTCCGTATTCTGTGTCAGTTTCTTATTTAATAAATTCTTACATGAAAGTACAGAATTATTTACAAAAATAAACTCATTTCCCTATATTAAGAATGGCTTTCTAAATAATAACGTTATAATTTCAGCATGGTCCGTATTTCATATGTCAGTTTTTATTTATTAACTTGTTAGGTGAAAATACAGAATAGTTAAAAAGATACCCCTATATTAAGAATGGCTTTCTAAATAATGTTAGTATTTTAGCATAGTCCGTATTCTGTATGTCAGTTTTCCCTTCCCCCTGTGTTAAAGATATATATGAAATAAAGTAAATATGAGATCGTAAAGTTCTACAGCCATTTCCGGGACTGGTTTTATATCATCCCATCTCTCTTAAAAATAGATAAAAGATTAAGAAACTTTCAGATCGTACACGTATTCGACCATTTCCGGGACTGACTCCATATCACTCCTCTATCTTAAAAATAAATATGAAATAAAGGAAATTTTAGATCATAAACTGCCTAAGACATTTCTGGGACTGACTTCATATCCTCCTGTCTCTTATAAATATATGTGAACTAAAGTAATTTTGAGATCGTAAACTGTTTCAGCAATTTCCCAGACTGACACCATACCCCCTCCTCACTGTTAAAAATATATGTGAAATAAAGTAATTTTGACATTATAAGCTGCTTCAGCCGTTTCCAGGCCTGACTCTGTATCCTCACTTCTTTTGAAAATATATAGGAAATAAAGTATTTTTGAGAACATAAATTGTTTCAGCCATTTCCGAGACTTACTCCATATTCCCCTTCCCACTTCTTAAAATATATGCTTTGTCGGTTATTTTGTATTTTTTAAGAAGGAGGTAATGTATGGTAAATATTATATTACGCTTACTTGGCCTTTTGGCTAAGATCAAAGTGTAGTATCTGTCCTGACGCAGCATTTCAGCGAAATCATCTACTGGCCCCCTCTCTATAAACAGAAAAAAAGTGGTCGTAATGCTTGGGAAAATAAACAGGCACTAATTCACCACACCCCAGCCTCACATAAAAAATGTTTGGTTATCCCTGGAGGCCTCCGGAGTACTTTTAAAAGCAACATAATCGTGTTTGCCCCCACCATCATCAACACATGACGTCATTCCCGGTAAATGAATCAGCAGTTTTATGAAATACATGATTTCATTATAAATTGTTTGTATTTTTTTATATGGGTGCAGCAGCACTGTAGAGTCACCCTATTTAAAACTCATGCTACTCAAAAAATAAATATTTCAAAGTGCAATTGTCAGATAGCACATGTCAGTTTCTTATTTAATAAATTGTTAGGAGAAAGTGCAGAATAGTTTAAATACTACCTTCCCCTCTCCATATTAAGAATGACTTTCTAAACAATCGTTATTATTTCAGAACGGTCCGTATTCCGTGTGTCACCCCCCTGTCTTAAAAATATGTATGAAATAAAGTAAATATGAGATCGTAAAAATGATATATAGATGTGTTTTCATATTTACAAATTTCAAACCGCTAGTAAAATTTACGTATGATTACACTTTTATTATTACTATTTTTTAATACAAAGACAAAAAAATAAGTTGGTGTCATCAGTTAGAATTGAAATAAATAAAAATAAAAATGTTCCAGCCTGAGAAAAGAAAACGAATGGACGCGCATGCGCATATAATACGAAAATATCAGCTAATGTTCAATGAACATTTTACATGTAAATTTTCCGATGTCTGTATGCGATATACATGCATGTAAGCAATGATATTATTCGCTATAAAGCAACATGAGTATTATTTCCTGGGAGTTTCAGTGCTATTTGACCAGTAGTTTAAGAGTTTACCTGTTAAATATTTACGCGCACACACACACACACACACACACACACACACACACACACACACACACGTCTACTGCTTTATTCATATAGAGAAAAGAAGAAAATATAACTTTGTTATATATGGATCGTGGAATTGCATTTATCTGCAAATGATAAATCTAAATTCCGTATTCTTTTAGACATTAATTTTAATTAATTATCTATTAGTTTTTTTTACACAGTGATCACCACTTATCAAGGCCCGGAAGCCACTCAGGGATAAGGGTTATTGTAAGTACATTACGTTAGTGTGGAGATTTGATGAAGTGTGTACTTAAGGGGGCAGTTCATTAGGAATTTGTTAACATTGGACTTGAAGACATCCAAGTTGTAGTCCGGTGGGAAGCAGGCAGACGGAACAGAGTTTTTCGGTTTCATATATAATGGTCATTTTTTTAATTTAACTATAACTTGCAGATATTCTACATAATTCAGACTTGCGTAATATTTGCGTTAAAAGTTTATATTAAACACACATCTCTTTCTATATAAATTATGTATACGAATATATATATTTCTTATCAAATTTGGCCTATGAAACGTCTGTCAGTTTTTGGTCTACAGACATGAAACTTAATAAATAAGATAGTCAACCCCTTGCGAAAGTATATAGTTGGGGTTTTAGCCGGGGAAAATCAGTGCAAAAGTGTGTAAATTAAAAAGATGAATTTGCATCGAACGACAGCCTTATGAATATACATACTTAACGTTATAGCTATTGTATCATGTGTTTACTTTTAACCTTGCAGCAAACATGTCTTCATAGCTCAGGCATTAATGTAAAAAAAAATAGTTAATCGTAAGCTAAACGTTTTGGTTTCGATTCTCGGTGGTGGCGCACGATTAATTTTTCTTAAAAATCATTACTATATATTGGGTCCGATATAATATAATAATAAATACAACTCTGTATTAACCAAAATATATTTAAGCGTATTTTACGATCGGGCAATACCGGGCGACCTGCTAGTAATAGTATGAGAGTATGCTCTGACTTTTCGCCAGGCTTTAACGACTATATTCAGACAACAGCTATCAACTTTCTACATCAGAGGCAATGATTGCAGAGTTGAATGGGGGAAGAATTTTCCTCGAAACATGATATATTCAAGGCATATTTGTGGGTCAAAGTCGAGGACCAATATGCAGAATATCTGACGATTAACCCACATGAAGGGTGATTTTTCTTAAATTGTATTCCTTTCGGTTTGGAAGTAGTCTGAATTTTATTTCAACAAATTATCAAACGATTCTAGCTGATCTGGGTGTATCAGTGGAATACTTAGATGGCATTCTGATAAAAAGTAAATCTACAGAAGAAGAGAAAATTACATATTGTTTGGATTCATGGAACTATTATTCTCATCTTGAGTGTTATTTTTACAACGTTTCGGTAGATGTAACCTGCGACCTTCTTCAGGTGTATGTGTCCGAACACCAGAATGTTTCTGTCGAACTCGAGAATATGGACGATATTTCGAATGGAACCCTTAATTTACTCCAAGTGGTAGCATGCTCTTGTTCCGTCAGCCATGACTAGATAGATATCCTAAGTAATTCGTAATCGTATTTCTCGGTCGCACTCACTGAGAATTGAATCTTCGACTTTCATGAGAATATCACTTTTACAACAGATTTTACTAAGTACTCCAACAACTGAGCCACGTGTCTTTGTGCAAAATTATGTTCAGTATTGGATTAGATAATATTAATCAATTAAAATATTACCAAAATTTATATAAAATATAAGACTTAAAAGGATGGGGATAAAGTTATTTTCGTGAAATATCGAGCAGGAAAATGATTTGCGGAAGGTTAGTATAGTCTCCAAAAGAATTGGAAAAATACTTTTTATAATAAAAGCGTTTACGGTGTTTCATAAAATACATATTAATCAACTGAGACCTCTACACATGGATACAGTAGAAACACAACACTGAATTACCAAGAAAGTGCGATCCAAAACCTTTGAGACTAAATGTCTCATTAACAATGAAGAATCGACGGATGCAACAGCAGCGCTAGGAATTAAAGATTCTCCAGTAACTAAAAAGACACCAGTTTAAATTGTAAAGAGAAGTGAGAGAAAAAAAAGAAAAAGAAACGAACACTTATGTTCAAATTTAATGAACAATAAGAGCAAAAGTTTTAGGAGAGCATTTATTTTAGGGGAAGATTATTGAACAACATCTAGAAAGAGAAGACAGTTTGAACAAAGACGCGGAACACGAAAGTTACTTCAAGAGCCTGTTGGCGAAACAATCTTTCAAAACTTATGCAATGATATATATATATATATATATATATATATATATATATATATATATATATATATATATATACAAGTATTCCACAGATACACACATATATATATATATATATATATATATATATATATATCGGCGAGGAATATACATATACATATTATATTTCACTCTACTTCCGAGACATAACTATATATATATATATATATATATATATATATATATATATATATATATATATATATATATAAGTATTCCACAGATACACACACACATATATATATATATATATATATATATATCGGCGAGGAATATACATATACATATGCATGTATGTATGTATGTATGTATGTATGTATATATATATATGTATGTTTATATATATATACATCGTCGAGGAATATATATATATATATATACATATACATTTGTATGTATGTATATATATATATATATATTTATATATATGCATACATATATATGTGTGTGTATGTGTGTGGTGTGTGTGTGTGTGTCTTCCCTTGGACTACAGTCTTGTTTTATACTATTTGTACAATAAACCTCGTCATGTTACCCTTTCGCATTGTTCGCTACGACCTTGGATTTATTATTTGCTTTTATCGAAATCCACCATATTTGTAAAGCGTAAGCGCACATCCATGGAGTCGGTGACTTCTCATGCTCATCATTCTTTTCTTTCTCTACTATGCACATCCTTCTCTATTGAAAAAGATGTGCATAGAAACTGAGAGACAAAATCAATGATCAGGCATTAAAATAGCTGCAACTTGCACGCATTTGTAAGATGTAGGCGTTGCCAATTTTAACGGATACAAAATATTGATGACAAGAAAATAATATTCGGATAGTTTTGGAAATGCGAATTAATCACGCTTAGCAACAGTTTGAACCAACTTGTTTGGATCTTTGTCTAGTGGAACATGATGAAACGCACCTGGCGTCTTCCGGATAAAACATGTTTCTTTTTAAACGAAGAATTAAAAGCCATCAATACAAAACGAAATATTTTATTGCTCCAAGAAATCCTCTTGTTTTAAATAGATCTTGATAACCGTACTGTATATCGATACTCCATGGCTAACAGGTATAGCTTCCGTACATTCATATCTGATCTAAATCTACATTCCATGTTTAAAAAGGATGTGCCCCTATAGTATCAAACCTTACCGAATGGCTAATTGTAAGCATAGACCGATTCATACCATCAAAAAAATTCCAACAAAAACCCAACAGCCAGCCATGGTTCTCCTCAGAATGTGCTGCTGCAATCGCGCACAGAAATCACTTTTTCCATAGCTACCAACGAAAAAGATGCACTGAGACTAAATCTCCATTCAGGAACGTCAGCAACCACTGTAAAAGAGTAATAAAAAATGCAAAAGAGGTATATGCTCAGTCCGTTCAATCGAAAGTAGCTGACCAGCGGCTTAGTTCCCACCAGTTTTGGCAAATAACAAATAGGATCCTAAACAGAAGTGTGCGTTCTATCCCAACCATTATCAATGGACCTGAGGTCATCTCGTCAGCGTCAGGCAAGGCAAAACTATTTGCCAATAACTTTGCAGCTAATTCTACCCTATGCGACGAAGGCCATCAACTCCCCATATTTCCTCCAATAACACAGAACACGCTAGGTAACATACAAATACCTGTGCACGAGGTCGTCAAGCTAATCAAGAACCTTGATTCCAGTAAAGCAACTGGCCCTGATGGCATCCCAATTATAGTGCTAAAAAAGCTTCAACCTGAACTTGCTCTCATACTTGCGAAACTGTTTAAGCGTTGCGTTAATGAAAACTGCTTTCCAACACCCTGAAAAACCTCATCAGTATGCCCTGTATTTAAGAATTCAGGTGATAAGTCATCTCCCTCTCAGTACAGATGAATAAGTCTCCTGTGTATCATCAGTAAGTTGCTGGAATCCATATTAAATAGAGAAATAGTCAACGACCTTAGCAGAAATAACCTTCTTACTGAGATGCAATATGGTTTCCGTTCTGCAAGATCTACCGCAGATGTGCTAACGGTTATATCTTATAGGATCAGTGAATCGCTTGACAAAGGCTTCCTTTCTAGGGCAATTGTTCTTGACATATCAAAGGCCTTCGACAAGGTATGGCATAAAGGACTACTTCACAAGATTTCCAGCTACGGTATAACTGGAAATGTTTTCTCTATCATTAAATCATTTCTCTTTTATAGGCTCATAAGAGTAGTGGCTGATGGACAAAAATCAGAGGCCTGCAGTTTTAATGCTGGTGTCCCTCAGGGGTCCAGCCTGGGCCCAACTCTTTTCTTGATCTACATCAATGATCTCCCTAAACACATACTAAAATCATTCGTTGACATCTATGCTGATGACACGACCATCTACGGCAATACATCAAAGGCTGTAAATGACAAAGTTCTCTCTGATTCTCTCTCCTCTGATCTCGAGCGTGTGGTTCAGTGGGAGAAGAGGTGGCTGGTTACCTTTAATGCATCTAAAACCAAGCTCCTATCTTTACATCATAAACGCTCTGATCCCAGTCTGGCATCAATTAAAATGGATGGCTGTCGTCTAGGAGAAGCCCCATGTTTTGACAAGCTTCTGGGTTAGACCTTTACTCTTGATCTGAAATGGAACACGTCTGTTGCCAAGGTCGCTGGAAAATGATGGGATCCTTCTACCGCTCCAGAAGATACCTCACTACTGATGCAATTCTCCATCTATATAAAAGCCAAGTACGCCCAAGGATGGAATACTGCTGCCATATCTGGGCAGAGGCTTCTAAAACAGCCTATCCTGCCTTGACAGAGTACAAAATAGACTTCGTGGATTAGTGGGGTGTGCCTTTTCTCTTCCCTGCAACCTCTCTCCCACAGAAGAGACGGTGCGAGCCTATCTTTGTTTTATCGTTATTTCCATGGCAGGTGCTCGTCTGAGCTCCAATCGCTAGTCCTCCCTCGCCAATCTTTTACGAAAAACACCCGTCTAGCTGAAACCACTGTCCAAAATTTTCCCCACTCTTTATCTGTGCCCAAATCAAAACGTGGATTCCATGAACAAAGCTTATTTCTTAGAACCTCACGATTGTGGAAATCTGTTCCGTCTGCCTGCTTCCCAGTCCAACGTAAAACAATTTCTGATTAACCGCCCTCTTAAGTAGACATTTTTATTAAATCCCCACACTAGCATACTGTACATGTAATAACCCTTATTCCTGAGTGGCTTCCGGGCCTTGATAAATGGTGATCACCGTGTAAAAAAAAAATATGATGTTCTCCTGGGACACATAAGTAAAGATCCATTTGTAGGGGCGCGCTTGGGTTCCCTATGTGTAATCTCCTTATTCCTACATTTTTTGATATCGTGAGAAAATCCTTAAATTCAATTCAATGATATTTTTATCTCGACATGTCAGTGTACATCCTACATGAAGATTTACAGATATAAAATCTCAACCCAATGAGAGGTGCACAAGTAAAAAGGGCAAAGCAAGTTAGTTGACAGGAACTGTAAATGTAATGACAACTGTATCTTTGTTTTTCGTTTTTCACTTCTAGTGGGGGGGTAGATATTTATTTGCTGCCCACCACAGAAAAATGTGGCACAAGACCGGAAAGTGACGATCCAAGCAGGCTCCCTTAAAGGAGGGGCACTCCTGCAATTGCAAGAATTGCCTGAGTAACCTAGTCGGCATTCCCAGGTAGGGGCGCCTCGGGCAGTAAGCGATAAACTTACTCCACCGGAAAGCCTGGTGGCAAGACCTGGGAGGGTGGACCTCCTAGGTATTACCCAGGCGGTGTACCGGCCCCTCACCTGTCAAGCTGAGAGTCAAGTAATGGATCCTTCACGAGTACTCTACCCTGTCTCCCTGCAGCTGAAGCCGCTAGGAGACACATCCCCCCATCAAACGAACTAGTGGGGGGGTAGTTATTTATTTGGTGTCCACCACACCAAAATGTGGCACAAGGCCGAAAGGTGGAGAGTAGGCAAGCTCCCCTAAAGGAGGGGCATTCTTTCCTCATCAAAAACTTTCTGAGCACCCCCGTCGAAATTCCCCAGTAGGGGTGCTTCAGGCGACAAGCAATTAACTTGACCCACCGGAAAGCCCGGTGGCAAGGCCTTGTAAGGTGGGCCTTCTAGGTAGTACCCAAGCAGTGTACCTCAGTTAAACAAGTGCTGGACCGAATCTTGGCTCCTCACTTTTCGGGCTGAGTGTCAAAAACGAATCCTTGACAAGTACTCTACCCTGTCTCCCTGCATCCGAAGCCGCTAGGAGACACATCCCCCCATCAGACGAACTAGTGTGTGGAGGGGGGGTCATGAGACCAATCAATTCGCCAATCACTTTATAACCACCGGCTGTGCAAATCAACAAATGAAAACTTTCCAAATTGCTACAAAAATTGTCGAATTTTGGATTCAATCAGTTCGCAGTTAACTACGTCACGGACCGCATTTGATTCTTGGCCGCCATCTTGGTTACTGCCAATTACACTCAGGATCTAATCTGAACTACGCTGAACTACGCTGCCATCGTTGCTCAACATAATGTCTCAAAACTTAACAGTCTTTTCTTTGGCGGATCGGAATCTAAATTTGAATTCTGGCAGGTGAAATTTCTGGGATATCTAAGGATTCGAAAACTATACAAAGTGACACAATCTCCAACAGTGAATCCTGACGACCCCGAATTTCTCAAAAAGAACGCGACTGTTTTTGCAGAACTGATTCAATGCTAAGACGACAAAAGTCTTGTCTGATTATAAGAGACGCCTTGGATGACGGACAGGTAGCATTGAACATATTAAGATAACATTATTTATCAAAGGGGAAACCGAAAATTATATCACTATGTACAGAACTAACGTTTTAAAACGTAACAAGGATGAAACTATTACTGACTACGTTATAAGGGTAGAAACAACCGGCAATGCCTTAAAACTCTGAGATGAAATATTAAGCGATAGCTTGTTGATATCAATGACCCTCAAAGGACTTCCAGCGAATTTTAAACCAGTTACAACTGTTATAACGCAAAAAGACAAACCCATAACTGTCAGTGAATTTAAAGTGGTATTGCGCAGTTACGAAGAGACTAATCGTATGCTCGTGGACAATAATAACTCCAGCAATATTATGAAGTTCATAGATGATTCTCGAAAACAGACACCATCAAATTACGCACCTCACCGCAACGTGTTACAGAAAAGTAATTTTCCCAAGAAAAAGAATAAAATTATCTGCTATAATTGTGAACGGCCCAACCACAAAAGTTTCCAATGTCGATATAAACGCTCTAAAATGGACTCCGTAAAAAACATTGAGAACTCTGAGGAAGAACATACATTTCTATTCACATGTAATTTTGACAATACCACAAACGGTAAAAATCTCCTTGTAGACTGTGGTGCTAGAGCACACTTTATCACCAAGGAATCTGATTTTATTAATTTTGATTCAAACTTTAATCCACAAAGTCATTTTGTCGAACTTGCCGAAGGTAGTCAAATAAATGATATCGTCTTGAAAAGAGGCGATGCTTAAATATCCCTAAAGAATAATAAAGGCGAAATCTGTAACTGTATTCTACAAAATGCTCTGTTCATGCCTACATTTAAGCAAGACATATTTTACGTGCAGGCTGCAATTAAACAAGGTTCTAATATAAAGTTTGGCCAAAGCAAGTCAAAATTGAGATATCCCAATGGAACTGTATTTGACATTAAAGAAAATAACCGATTATGTTATTTAAAAGTATGGTTCCTCAAAAACTGCCTGTCGCGACTTGGAAACCTGGCATAAAATTTTAGGACACTGCAATAATAGAGCTGATATTAAAAAATTACGAAACGATCTCCCAAATTGTGATGTTTGTGCACAGGAGAAAATGACAAAATATATAAACCGAACGCCAGACAAAAAAGCTACGAAAATTCTCTCACTTGTGCATTATGACTAAGCAGGTCCGATCAGCTCGATGGGGAGATATAGTCTAAGGTACGTTTTGAACTTTATTGATGATTTTTCTGGTGTAATTATAGTTTATTTAGTAAAAAAAAAACAAATCCGACACTATCTCGCCACTAAGAAATATTTAGCTGATATTGCCCCGTACGGCTCAGTAAAATATATTTGCTCAGACAATGGGGCTGAATTTACTAATAAAGACTTTGAACTTCTATTAATTAATCACCGTATTAAACATGAGAAATCTGCGCTGTACCCCCTCCCTTCCAAAATGGCACCGGTCAAAGGGCATGGCGAACCCTTTTTGAGATGCAAAGATGTCTACTGATCGAATCAAATTAGAGCATAGTTTATGGACGTACGCTTTGATGGCAGCAGCATATATCAGAAATATATTGTTCAATACGAGACTAGGCAAAACACTGTATGAAGCGTTTTGCGGTGTAAAACCCAAAATGAACCGAATGGATATATTTGGTTCAGATTGTTTTGCATTTATAGAAAATACCAGTAAACTAAATACTAAAAGCGAACAGGGTAGTTTCGTAGGTAAAAAAGTCCAGCATATTTAATCTACTTTCCAGCCCAAAATGCCATAAAAAGGGTTAGATATATCAAATTCAATGATACATTAAATTTAAAAAATGGCGATCCAGTGGATAAAAAACGTGAAATATTACCTAGCATCGATCAAAATGAAAATATTAATAACGACGACAATTACAGAACTACTCACCAAAATATTAACCAGGCACGTCGATACCCAATAAGGGAGCGAAAAAGGCCAGACTTCTTACAAACTGAAAAGATACAAGACTACGCAATGGATTACTGTTACTCGTTGCACAGCGCAGTTGAAAGTTATAATGAGGCTATTAATTCAGAAAATCAAAAAGAATAGGGGCAAGCTATGATATCCGAATTGAAAGCTGAAAAAAACACTTACGAAATAGTGTCTAAACCAACAAATAAAAATATAATTTCTTCACGCTGAGTTTTTCCAACAAATCACAGCTTCTGGCAGTTGAAACTTTTAAAGAAATATTTTTTAAACTGTTTTTCTCGAATTTCTGGAGTGGAATATTTTTCAACATTTTCACCAACGACAATTAAATAGACAATTAGAATTCTATTACAACTTGCCGCTCAATACAATTTAAAAATACATCAAATGGATGTAAAAAAATGTTTATTTAAAGGCTTCGATTGACTGTGAAAATTATATTTACCCTCCAGAGGGATTTAAAATGAAAAAAAAATTGCGTGTGGAAACTGAATACATCGTTATATGGACTAAAACAAAGTGCACACAATTTGAAGTTAACACTCCATAATTATTTAATAGAACCGGAATTCAAGCAATGTCCCGTGGACGCGTGCATGTATACCAAAAATGTAGGTAATAAATTATTGATTTGGCTTTTTTGGGTTGACGATATATTACTCGACTCAAACTGTGACAACACTTTAAAAGATGTAAAAATTAATTAAATAAAGCATTTAAAATGGCCGATCTTGGACGACTGTCATGGTTCCTCGGTATAAAATTTACCTGTGAAAATGAAACTATAACTATGAACCAATCAGGATACATTAAAAAAATTCTGCTCAAGTTCGGAATGCAAGATTGCAAACCGCGTTAAACTCCCGTCGAAATGGACACAAATAAAAATATACAGACCGAAATCAAATCCATAGATAATCGATTATACAGAGAAATGGTTGGAATCCTCATCTATTTACTGACCGCAACTAGGCCTGACATATGTTACACTGTAACAAAGCTATCTCAAAACTTATCGAGACCAAAAATTAAGGACCTTACTCGTACAAAACAAATCCTTCGTTATCTAAAAAGAACCAAGGAACAATCTTTAATATTTAAAAAGTCTACGTATCCCATAAATTTAGAGATATTTTCAGAGTCAGATTGGGGTAACGCTGAGGATAGAAAAAGTATAAGGGGGTATTGTTTCAGCCTGTCATAGACTAGACCTATGATCTCTTGGAAAACTAAAAAGCAACAAATTGTTGCCCTTTCTTCTTGTGAAGCAGAATATGTGGTCCTTACCTATTCCGCGCAGGAGGCAATTTTTCTTAACACCCTTCTAGAATCTATTTTAAAACCTGATCTAAGTAAAAAACCAATAGTAATTCATTGTGACAATCACATCAGTATCTTTTTATCAAATAATTCTATGATCCATCAAAGGTCAATCATATTGATATCAGATATCATTTTATAAGTAAATAATCTATTACTCTTACTTATGTGACGTCTGAGCATAATATAGCCGACATATTCACTAAAACTATAAAAAGAATAAAATTAAAACATTTTATAACCGAACTTTTTGGAATCTAATTATGAATAAATCTCTTTTCAGAAACCCAAAAAGAGAAGCATGAACAGTCGAAATCACAACAAAATGATTTGTAAATTGTCCAGGGCACGACGTTAAACTGCGACTATTTCTATCTTACTAACCAAATTACCCAACTAATACCTAACATAATATTTCCAGTTTTTGTTAAAAACAAAAAAAAAGTCACTTTTAAAAACCTTTCCTTTGTAAATTGCCTTTTTGTCAAATAATTTTTGTATCATTTTTTTGGCAAACATTTGTTAAAAAACAATGTATATTTGTAAATTTGTGTGCATATGCTTTCATGTATTTGAAAAGTATTCTATTTTTATGTTTATATATATTTGAAAAGTGTTTATTTTATATGTATCGAAAAAAACACAATGTGATTTACAAAAAATAAAAAATGGCTTCTTTTTGCACACATTATACCAATGTATTAACAATTCCTTTTGACCAATGAGAATAAAAATAAATTTCCCCGAAACAAAAGCAAAACAAACAAAAAATAATTATTTTATTCGTTTATTTTTATTTGTTCATTTATTTGTTTATTTTTATTTATTTATTTTATTTTTCTTTCCTTTTCTCAAGTCAAACTAAAATTGAATCCGAAAGAATTTTCCAATCTATCAAAAAAGGGAGTGTGTAAACTATTTTTGACTAGTGGGTTGTAAATATTTATTTTCGGAAAATTTACAAAATATTTCAGAAAAAATTGGCACAAGGCCGAACATGGAGGAGACAAGGCCGAACATGGGGAGGGGGAAGGACGGTCTTCTCTGTATAATGCTAACCAATCTAATCTAACTAGTTCCTACTGCCACTCTACTTTCACCACAATGCCACATTCATACTATACATCCATCAGCGTATAAATCCTTCGTCAATCACCATAAGGACAACCTGCCATGATAAACTAATTAAAACCCATAAGAAAAGCGGGGAGTTGGGATATAAAAATTTTATGATACAAAAATAAAAATTCAGTATTTACAATGTTAGTAACAAAAGACCCCCCTATTGCTAAACTGTGACAGGTGCGCTGATTCGCCAGTCGAAAAGGTGATGCGGATCCTAAAGCTTTATTTTAAACACCTCTTACAATAACTTCGAAAGGGAACCCGCATCTCTGGCGAATCAAGCGATCTATCACCTAATTGGGAGGGAAATGGGGCTAAAAAAATACAAAATAAAAAATTTTAAAAACGGGGAAAAACTTAAAACGGGGCCTAATGATCACTATCACACACTAGCTAAGTTATGAACACAAAAGCCTACAAAAAATGGTCCTACTCTTGCCTAAACCGTGACCTACTCTGGACTAAAAACGAGTCAGGGCTGACGTTCGTTTCAGTTACCCAAAATTCTTTTCCTAAGGAACATCCAAGAACCAGTCAAGACTTGCTTCTCTCACCCGACACACACGCGCAACTGACACCCACCTTTCAACAAAGTCTGACGAAGAGAGTCTAACTCTCTCGGCCCTGGTACGACTCAAATGATAACAGAAGATTCGTATAAGGTCGAGGGAGCGAAGTCATCAAATACGTAGACCACTCTCATGCGTGTGTTCCAGATAACACCTCTCATTACTGCTAGCAAGGTCATACATAATTCTTTTCTAAGCCTATCCGTTGTCAGAGCCCAATTGATACATATATTGATAGGAATCAAAGTTAATGACGATGTGTTCAGTATGCGAACCATGATACCTGTAACAGACTCAACCAGCGGCACCACGATCCGACAAGAAACGAAGGCGTGACATAAAGTCTCGGCCTCATCGCCGCACTGTTTACAAATAGGCGAAACCGCCAAGCCAGCTGAGTGAAGTACCTTACCGACCCAGAGAGCATCCCGAATTACTAGCCAGGTCAATGATGCCTCGTCGTTCGTGAGGCAACTCGACCCAGGCGCCCAAGGCCAGATTGAGCGTCAAAGGGAGTTCCTCACCAATAACACCGCTTACGCATCCCCTCACTAACACCCCATATAATGCCTTTCGGGACAATAGCAGAGCATTGGAGAGGCTCTCATTAACTCTTAAGAGGAACTTAAGCGCGCCGGCACTCCCGGTAGAAGGGGCATTTACCTCGGGGCATCCTGTGTGCCTCCCTCTCGGACTTGTGCTCCCCTCTCAATGCCGGAAAGGCTTTCTTGGTGTTCTCTATCCAGAGGCCACCGTCTTCCCTATATTGTGTGCACATTCGATGTAGGTAGTAGAGCCGTAGTATGTGGAGCCGAATCTCCACGTTTGGTATACTCAGCTTGCCTTCAGAAGCATGTAGATAGCAGACATCACAACAGACCATAGGGGCCCTTCCAAACCATAAAAAGTTGAAAAGGGCCCTCTGCAAGTATGAACTGATCTAAATTTATCAGCGCTGCCTCAGTGTCGACTTTTTCTATCATCAGGTGTATCGGGTGCAAGTTATCCTCGATTGTCCTGCCCTTCACAGCACACGTTTGCTCGGGGCTAATCAAACGAGCCAGGGCAAGCTGCAGACGATTTGCAAGAATCTTGGCCAAAATCTTTAACTTATCGATAAGCATCGTTAAGGGCCGAAAATTACCTAACTCATCCCCACCATCTTTACTTTTACGAACAAGCTTTATCACACTCATACTAAAGTACTTGGAGATTGAGCCGTTCCTAAACCATGAGTTAAATAAAACCGTCAGCAAAGGGACAAAGATATGCGACAACCTCAAATACACTTCGTATGGCAGACCATCGATCCCCGATGACTTATTAAGGCCGACCCGCTTTAATACTTCAATGACTTCATCCTCCGTTATGCCACCTCCGCACCTAGCCGCTTCGGTCGTCGAGGGATGAGAAAAGTCAGCCAAATAGGTGTCGAACTGTTCTAATGACAGATCGGGTTCCATGGAAAAAAGCTCCTGGAAATGAGATTTAAAACCCTCCAGCACACCCTGGTTTGTGGTCACGGTACGCCCGTCCGGAAATGTGACACGAGCGATGTGCCTGTCGGCCGCTTGCCTAAGCTCCTCTGCACGCAGTTCAGCGGCCATGTGTGTTGCTTCCTGGGGCATTGTTTTTAACCTAGCCCTAATCACTAAATCTTGTTGATCCTTTTTAGTAAGAGAAGCAAGCTGAGCCTTTATTACATTAACGCTAGCACTATCCCCTTCCTCCACCGCCCGATCTAATCTAGACTCTAGTGTCGCTTTAGCTGCCCTAGAATCTGGGTTGAGTCTTTTGCTAAAGTTGGCAGAAAAGGACCTAATGGCTTCCTTAATTTTTACCCACCACTTATTCCCAATAATTGCCCCCGTCAATTCCTGCTGTAGGGTGAGTAATAGCCCGTCACGGAAGCCCTCCACATTGAAAAACGACGTGTTGAGTTTCCAGTTACCGGTTAATCTAAGTTTAGATCTATCCATGTTTACCCGTACACGAACTCTGTGATCCGAGTAAACTATATTGTGGAAACTTGGACAATTCAATACTCCTACATCGACTCGCCTAACTAAGAACCGGTCGATATAGCTCGAGAGCTGTACCGGACCGGAGCCGCGTCTACCTGTCCAAGTCCACACTAAGTCACGGGGCTTTTCATTTCGGAAATTGTCGATGAGATGAAACTTGTCCATAAATTGACGAAATAAAACAGCATCCCGATCTCTGTTAGTTCCCCTAAAAGGCAACTCAAATCGATCTAACTCGGGATCCAAGACCGCGTTCCAGTCTCCCGCTAAGATAACTGTTCGAGAAGTTTCCATGAACTGCTCGATTCGCCGAAAAAATGCAGCCAGCTCAACGCGGCTATTGGGCGCATAAACCCCAATAAGACGAAACGCCCTTCCCTTTTATGGTAACATCCAAAACACATAGTCTTCCCTCGCAGTCCATGTAGCACAGGTCACACGACGCATCTAGGGACCTCTTAACTAGCCAACAAACCCCTCTAGAGTAAGAATTAAAGTACGCTGAGTAATCCCTAAAGGTTTTAGAGAGCCCACGTAAATGGTCACCAGGAATAAAATGGGTTTTCTGCACACAACAAATATCCACTCCGAGATGCAAGCGCCATTTTCGCGAGTCGGTCCTTAGCCCTCGGACATTCACACAAGCAAGCTTGAGATCCATGATTGTGCCTTAGGGTTGAGAATCAGAAAGGAACATCGTGGTCGTGAGCGTGCACACGGCTCTCGTGAGGGAATAGGTATCCATCGTACTATCGATGAGTCCGTCACGAGAGATACCGTCGACATGCAAAAGATAGGTTAATGTTGCTATCCTATACAGGGAGGGGTGCATTTTTACCGGGACCCTCCCAACACAACATTTTTTTAGGTTTTTTTTATGTCTGAATCTTTAAAAACAGCTAGGGGAGAGAAAAGATTGAAGGCTTTATTTGCCTCTTCTAGCATTTGCCACAAGTCCTTAGCCTCTTCTCGTTTTCGTATGACTGTGAAGACTCGTTTAGCTTTGGGGAAATTGGTGGGGATATCTATTAGCTTCCCCCTACCTCTTTAAACTCAATTAATTTGGTGAGGTCAGCACCTTTTAAGCTTTTATGGTTATTGATTGCTGCCGTTTTAATAATACAGATGTCTTTGCCAGGGAAGTAGAGGGTCTTTTTCTTATTTACTGAAGGGTTTTTTATCCACATCCATGTCAATGTGTGTGTGTCTGCAGGGATCTTAGTAGGGGATGCAGGAGGAGTATTGTGAGGGGACACAGAGGTGGCTAGAACAGGTGAGGAGGATTTATGTTTTTTTAGGAGGCTTAGGGGTATCAATTTTGGCATTTTGTGAGGGACAGGAGACTGGAGGAGGAATTTTGAAAGCGGAGGGAGTTTGGGATTTTGTGGGGGACTGGGTGAAAGAGTTGGTGATGAGTTTGGGGCTTTGTTTCGGTGAAGGAGACTTGTATGCAGTTTTAAGTTCAATTTCTTTTTCAGGTTTACAATCTCGGTGTACTTCTCTCTGCCGGGTCGTTTTCGAGCATCGCTTCGAATCTCATTTGGTCGAGGGTCATGCGTCCAGGGTTTTTTTTCCGGGGCGATCTGCCACGGTTCTCCGCTGAGGATCTAATCTGCGTTTGTAATCGCTTCGTTAGTAGGATGGTTGGGAACATTTGGTGGTGTTTTGGTTCTCAGATGCTGGCCGATTATTCTTTTCAGGTTTAGTGGAGGTTTTATCAGGGGGCACTCGGATGTAAGGTGTCCTATTTCGCTGCAATTCCAGCAGGTTGGTCGCCTGCCGGCCACTATGAGAGGCAGTTTTTCTTCACCTACCTATAGGAAAAAGGGGATGTTTGTGAAATCTTCCTTGTCTAAAAGGATGTCGAATGACCACACACCGTGAAACTCATCGACGTCTATGTGGACCATTTCTCCGAACTTTAGGAAAAAAGCGCCGAGGTGTTCTCCATGAATGTAATGTGGTACATGGAAGACTGAGACTGTGGTGCGACGTTTCCCCAAATATTCAGTCCTCAGGACATATTGTTGAGACTAGTGGGGGGGGTATGAAACTAATAAATTCGACAATCGTTTTTATAACCACCGGCTGTGCAAATCAACAAATGAAAAACTTCCAAAGTTACTATAAAAATTTTCGAATTTTGGATTCAATAAGTTCGCCGTTAACTACGTCACGGACTGCATTTGATTCTTGGGCGCCATCTTGGTTACTGTCAATTACACTCAGGATCTAATCTGAACTACGCCGCCATAGTTGTTCAACATAATGACTCAACACTTAACATTAATATGTGCATTCATGTTTTTCTCTATTTCTCTCTCGTTCTCTTTCCTCTTATATCTGTTTTTTCTCTTTCTCATTTTCTCTTTTTATATTTTTTCGATGATTTAAACATTGTAATATAAGAGGGTTCAGATGGAGGTGGAGTACAAATGTAAAAGTTGAAACAGTGAGGATGTCACAGCCGGATTTCAAAACGTCGGAATCTCCATTTTGTCGAGAACGAGGTTTGTGTTAAAATGTTCCTCAATAACTACAGTAATGGTTTTCCATTTTTATATTTTATCCACTCGTTCGGTTCCGGTAAAAGTCTCGAAGAGAAGACACACCAACAGGTGTGACCAACGACGTATCAACAACTTGATCTAAAATGAACGTGCCTATATTTTTATCATGGTTCACACCTGGTCACCGGCTTGCCGAGTCCAAGACGTAAAAGCAGTGCCAAAAACGTCCCCACAGCAAGGACACACTCCCCGTCAAACAATCGCTTTACACTCAGCCTAATGTCTAAAAATTTCAACTTAATCGACTGTGAGGTTTTTAAACTTACGAGTGCACAAATAAAGCAACCTTCCGAGAGATGTAGTATTTATATTTATATATATATATATATATATATATATATATATATATATATATATATATATATCGCCTATTAAATTATTATCTATTAGATAGACGGATAGATAGAGAGAGAGAGAGTCTTCTTTAAGGATTAGAAAACTGCCGGACCAATTTGAGGGAAAATTCACACGAATTGCCTTGAAGTTATTAGGAGTGTTTTTACGTGGGTTTTGTATCGGAATTTTTCCGATAATCATATTAAGGATTGAAGTCCGAGTTTGACCAAAGTTAACACTTTTGTACAGCCTAACAGCACAAGTGAATTTGAGAAGATTTATCACCGCACAAGAAAAAAGTCCTAGCCTATATTATTAAGTGTTGATACCTTCATAAGACATGGTGCGCGTTCAAAAATGAATGTTTCTTTTTAGAGCACAATAGAACCATGATACTTGGCTTTTGTACGTTTACCTTTAATTAAAGTAATTATATAAAATATTTCGCTAAAATCAATAGATGATTCTTTAATTAGACAGGGATGCGTTCGAAATGAATCAATTGACCAGCTGGTTTGATGAGACAGATGTGCGTTCAAAATGAATGAATTGAGATTTTGCATTTAAACCCATAATTTACAGATGGTGTTTTAAACTCAACGGTAAATGTTCTACAATCAAGGGTATTGTGTATTAAGTCATTACGGAGACGCGTGTGAACTTTCTTGTCGGCACAATGCGGTGAAAGGGGCTTTGTTAGAGCAATCAAACAGTCGATTTAATTAAGAAATAGACGATTTCACCTATTTTGATGATAGTAAAAGTATAAGTGGCTGGAATATCGATCTTTATTCAATCCCGAACAACGTGGAATCTCCCTGATAATATATATATATATATATATATATATATATATATATATATATATATATATATATATATATGATTGTTGAGCTGGATTAAATCCGACGATATGAAATAAAATAAAGTTGAGTATTCAGGTAGGTCCTTCCACCTCCATTTTATTTCATATATATATATATATATATATATATATATATATATATAGAGAGAGAGAGAGAGAGAGAGAGAGAGAGAGAGAGAAAGAGAGAGAGAGTATATGTATCGGTTTATGAACGTTAAAATAAAAATGCTACTAAGTCTTAAAAATAGTATATTTATGCCCATTCTCATCAAAATTTATTATATAATTTGGATTATAGCAAAATGTTAACATGCAATGCTTAAAGGATCCCAAAAAGAAATTTACGTACATCGACTATTACTGCCTTATCGCCTAATTACTATGGACCAAATTTAATACAAATCTGAAATATTTGAATTTTTTAATAAGAACTTAATTACAGAGTATTTCCAATCAAAGACTTTTAAATTATTTCAAAGGAACTCAAACATGTGAAATATGTTTACAAAAAATGTATAATATCTATCGTCGAACTATAATAGATAAAACATTTAAAAAATTAAACAATATATAGCTTACATTACCCAACTTTATGCAGGGCAGCTATGTTTCATAATTCATAATCGCGGTACATTAGTTTAGTAAATTCTGCAGACATATAGATGTATGTAAATACTTAATTCCTTCCATCTAGCTGAGAGTCGACAGCTCTAAGCAATATGACACTGGAGAAGCTCTCGTAAATCTTATCTACAATGTATTTTTATATAAACATACATCCTCGTTTTAAGTGTGCCATTTGTTTATTTACAAATAGCTTTACATAACGCTAGGAAAAGCAAGAGATATTACTTACCGACAGTGCTTAGCCAGAAAAGTGGGATTTTCAAAGTAATCCATAGATAAAGTGCTTTGCTGTAGCATTCAGTTCTCATTGGATCCTAGCTTCGTGAAATGCATGCATTGCAAGAAAATATTAGGCTATAAGGAATGCGCTGATTATATATAAATTTTTGGAACGAAATAAGAGCATAAATATTAATCTAATCGATTGAACCAGTGCTTGAAGTTGAGAAGTCTAATCGATGCACTTAAAACCGACGACATGTGTAAATACACAAATGA
The DNA here is from genome assembly GCF_053919585.1 of Euprymna scolopes. Classification (NCBI taxonomy): domain Eukaryota; kingdom Metazoa; phylum Mollusca; class Cephalopoda; order Sepiida; family Sepiolidae; genus Euprymna; species Euprymna scolopes. The sequence goes on along the minus strand of NC_136489.1, from coordinate 59,562,870 downwards.
AAAGCAAATCTATTATATTTGAACTTTTAATAAGGAAATTATGCTTCACTTTCAAGCCCGTTAAAATACTGAAAAGAAATTAAATTTTAGGAATATTTATTGCAGACGTGTTCTTTGATCCGGTGTACAAAACATGGAATGAGTTTTGCAAAATGGCTCAGAACGTGTATTGATTAATTACTTTTATTCATAATTTTTTGGATTTTTCAGACTATTATTCTCATCTTGAGCCTGATTTTCTCAGCATTTCCATCGGTATAACCTTCTTCAGCCGTATATTATCGGACTAGTATTTTTTTTCTGTCGGATTTGGTAATCTTTCTGTGGAATTTGGGAATCTTTCTGTCGAATTTGAAAACATGCACGAAATTTCGATCGTAATCATTTATTTGATCAACGGGGTTTATATGGTTTTATTTCGTCAGCCATGACTGGGTAGACGTCCTGCGTAACTCACAATTGTATTTGGAGTGCCGCTCGCAATGATGGAACTTCAACATCCAGAAGGATCCAATTTTACAATGGTATTTTAGCATATATACATTATCAACTACCCTACGAGACTTTACAGTATCCCGAATTTGACTAAAAAATTTCTGAGTTCGACAAGATGGACCTGAAGTAGGTCGGAGACTTCATCGAGCGAGACCATGTGCAAATAACACTGAAGATGAGACCAGTAGGTCAAAGAATCCAAATAATACGAATAATCAATCCTCATTTAAAGAATTCAGAAATGTTATTTATTTGTAACTAGCAGTACCTGTTAACCGACATTGTCCGGTGTAAGCATGATAGATCCAATACAGAATCGGCAAAGGACCTCAATCGAAAACAAATTAAACTACGGGCTGGAAAATAGTGGACATTGGCGGCCGTGGCCCAAATGAAATTATCTGCCTTCCACTGTCGGACATTGTTTTCCAGTGGCAGCTATTGAAGTCCACTGTCTGTGATTATCTGCACTGTTGGTTAAAGCCAATTAGTGTTGGTTTGGGGCGATAACCTGCAAGTACTGGCTGATTATAAAGAAAACTTTTCATAACTGTTCAAATTGAGCGAAAGCAGAGGTAGATAACTATATTCTACCGATGACAGTATATTTTAAGTTGGCCATTGTTTCCTACTCGGTATAGTCCACGCATATTCTTCTAAAAGTAGCCGTAGCAGATCTTCTAAATAAAAAAAATATTTCATAGAAAAAATAATTGTAAAAAAAATCATATTTATTACAAATATGTGTTTCCGTAGCCAACAAAATGTACGTTGTAACCTACCTGCATGATAATTTCTTGTGTTTAACTTATTTGAAAGGGTTTAATCAGTTCTAAAAATATAGTGTCGACACGATAAGTCACAGATATTATGCCTTGGTAATCGGTCAATAATACAAAAATAAATGTAATCATCCACATTAATACAAAAACAAACAAATATAGTATAATATAGTTTTGATAATCGCTCAAAAATCGGAAATTAAATATTTGGTCACATGAAATAAATTTTATGGACGTTTTTAGGTGGGGATAAAGGTATGTCGGCATTTTGTGCACATTTGCCTTCCCAAACCAATGCTGTGTACATATATTTTGAGAGTGTTCCGTCAGAGCAAGGAAAGAGCAATATGTGTTTGGTTTCATTTTATGTTAGTTCCGTGTGTGCAAGGAAAGATTTAGCAGTGCGTGTTAAAATGCCAAGAATTTCAAAACTTTCGTTAGAACTCACTCTAGTAAAATTTTAGGGATTTCATTATTTAATTTAATAATATTGAGCGATTATCAAGACTTCAAAGAAACGGCATATGTTTTTAACAGATCTCCATCATCTGTGGAAGTTGTATTCGGGTTATTTTTACTAATGCATGTATGGTAACATGCTGAATTGTTCCAAATAAGTTGTCATCATTTATTTAACATTTGGACAATTTTAGGTTACAAGGAGTTAAATTTTAGGACGACCAAAAATTGAAAGAAAAAAAAGAAAAAGGAAAGAGGGTATTTTTACGAGCTAACCGAGCGTAAGATAAACACCCCCAACCTCCCATGTTAAGAACGGCATTCAGAGGCCGTTCCTAACATGTGGAGGCTGGGTGTGTTTATTCCGAAAACCGTTCTTATCACGAAAAGATCGGGGTCTTTACACTTAGCTGGGTTTAGTCGTTAGAAAATACCTTAGTGTAAGCAGTATAAACGTAATAGGCCAAAAAAGTGGATTATTTGTGAGGTGTTAATCGACGCTGGGATAAAAATACCAAAAAAATAACTTTCTATACATGAAAAAACACAAAGCGAAAAATATACTTGGTAAATTAATGAAAGAACCAAAACCTAAAAAAAGCAATGGTAACTTATTACATTATGCCAACCTCCACAATTTTCTTTAAAATGACGATTTTTGTTAGCTTTCGACTATGATGAATAAGAAAATCTCATTTAAATTATGCAGAGACAAGTAGTTTTCGAGATATTAAGACTTGTATTATGAACTGTAATTCACTGGCCGCCATGTTGGTACTCAAGCGCGTAAAACAAATCAACTTTTCTGTGACTGGCACAGCTCCATCCCCAATTTTGTATAGCATTTGCGGGCGGGTATGCTGACAGCAAATAGCCGTTAAATTTGGGGCAAATATCCCCTACAAATGGGCTGGGGGATTCGTTCGCTGTTGTTATATGTTAGAAATTAAGTGTTAATAACTTAAATTGATGCTGTGCAAAAGAGTGTATGTCCTAGCGACTCCATATTGTAATGGCCTGTAGTGTTTGTTTGAATGATCTAATTCCGGAATAAGAGAATTAGAGGGCAACCACAGAGACATCAGATTTTCCCGAGGAAGAATTTATTATTTTTGGATTCTATTACGGCAAAGTTAATAATGTATCTGTGTATCTATTAACCAGTTACAGATTTCCTTCTGGTGTCGATTAATGGTGGTGGTAGGACTAAATATTTAGAGGGAAAAATAGGTACGCCTTCCTCTAATAATGTTGCGCTTGTGATGGTGTTGCTACTAAGATGGAATGTAATATTTTATTATAACCATTTAATGTTTCTAAAATAGTGGTCAAAAGTTACATAAGATAATGGCCAAATGCAGACATGTATTGAATTTGTACGTGGCATCTATTGTTGCAAATCTACGATACTTTGGTTCAGATGAGAATTTCTGCAGTCATTTTATAATATGGATATGTTTTATCTGGCAGAACGGTGGTTCATTAAAATTGTGGAGTCTGCGTTCACGCCTGCTCCACAAAGTATGGAAATAAAAAATTTAAAAATTAATTTTTAAAAAAGACGTTTACAGGTGTTTTTGATATAGATGTACATAAGAATACTTTGATAAGTATGTTTTAACTTAAATAGAGATGGTATAATAAAATTGTGGGGTTTGCATTCGAGCCTGGCCTCCATGGAATAGAAATAGGGGCAAACTTTAATAAAAACTCTTCATAACTATCTGCGTAAGTATACTTTGATAATTATGCTTCAGTTTGAAGAAACATGGTATAATAAAATTATGGGGTGTTCGTTCGCACCTGACCTCCATAGAATGGACATATGTCACAAATTTTAATAAGGTGTTTTTAATATAAATCCACAGAATATTGTTATAAGTGTTTCTGTGTGAACATGTATGGTATAATAAATTATGGGGTCTATCTATTTTCTTTTTGCTTTCATCATATTTTGCTTTGGTTTTGATACCCTCAAATTCGAAACTATCTCTTTACAACCGTTCCTTCTCATAACCTATCATACTTTCATAAATTAGAGTCCATTTTCTGTAGGCTGTTATTGAACCCAGTTAATGCCGGGTACTTTTGTTAGTATATATATATCTATATATATATATATATATATATATATATATATATATATATATATATATATATATGTCCCCTTTCAAATAGTATGTATGCCGCATAAAGATAGTACCTGCCCTGTTTTTATGTTTTATGGAACCATTATGTCAGAGTTTTTGAGAATAGCTCGCGTTACTTTAAATTTAACAGATTTTATACCACTAGTTTCTAGCTTAGTCATAAGGATGATAAAACAAGGTCGGGATAAAAATGAAATATTAAAACAGTTAAATAAAGTATTTGTTCATTATCCTGATGCTTTTGAATCGTTTAAGATTAACCAGACTATATTAATAAAGAAAATCCAAAACTACGTTAGCAATGTATAAAATGTATTTATAATTGCATATAATAATTTTTTTTTAAATGCATATATGTATAAATATTTTTAACCTTTATATATTTAATTTTAAATAAATAAGAATTTAAATATACAAAATACTAACCATAGTGGGGGTGAGAAGTAGTTAAATGGGTTAATCCTAATCTTATAAATACAAGACTGATTAATTAAAAAATATATCCATTTTTAATTTGGAAATTGATCAATCACACTGTTAAGAAGTTCATTTTTATAGCATGAAAAGGTTACTAATTGCAATTAAGAATAGGAAATTGGATCAAATGTTTGTAACATGTATACTTCCTAAAATTAACTAATTATTATAATTAGTTTGATCAACACAGCTGGGGAGCTATGATGTAATATACTGTTTTGTTTTTAAATCCCTGAAACAGTGTTTCATGGTAAACAACTGATGATCCCTTAAAAAATAAATTATTAGTACTATAGTAAATTCGAGAGCGAGTTGATGCAGTGATTGCAAGTGATTAAATGACTTACTGACTGGATGGTTTTCTAACGATTGATAAAAAATTTTTTTTAATTTTTTTTGTATAGATTTAAAGGTTAAAAACTTCAAAGACCATGTGTGTGTGTGCATCTACATATATAATACAGAGGAGAAGAGAACAGAAGGGATGATCGTTCTTAATTTAAAGTCGCTGGAATTAAAGATTATTAACTTTTCAATACTCACCAGTATTAACCTTTTTTTATATTTTAGTTGTTCTATTTTCAAATTTATTCGCCACAATAAAAAATGTATGGGTGACTATAACTCAATTTCCGATTGTTTTATTTGTAATTAAGAGAAAAACTCGTGAAAAAAGAAACGGTTATTTAAAATTGATATTTACCCGCAACAACGCTAAAATAATACTTTTACATGGCGTCCTAACTGAATGTTAGTTGCACATATGTGCTTCCATACAATTGCCCGCTTAGAATTTGAAGCAGTGAAAAGTTTTGTTAATTTATATTGAAAACGTGGCTGACAGTGGATATTGATTCTTCTTTTTGAGATGAACATAAAACCGCTTGTTGCCATGGTTACGGCTGAATTTATGCTGACCTCTCATGAAGATGTATTTTGTCTCAGACTCACACTGATATTATGCTAAACAGTCGTCGTGTAGCCTTACAGAATGATTTAGAATGATTTTCATGGGTTCTTTAAGCTCCCTTCAACATAGACATCCACCCAGCATACTCACAGTTTATGTCATTGTCTATTTAATATTAACTCAATAATAGCATTTCCTTTCTAATACTTTTGTATACGGCAGAAACATGTTGGCACATCGATTCTGCTTAGATCATCGAAGTTAAGTGGTAATTGGGGAATGTCAGATGCTGTATTTAGGAGTGCAGAGAAGACTTAGAATTTTGTTCCCCAGCATGTAGCGAAGCTTTTCTCAGCATATATAGGCAGTTTTAGTGCTTTTGTCTTGGATACTCTTAATTGTATTCTTTTGTGGTACGATTGCTCTAGCTATGGAATTGATTATTAAGTCATAGACTTAAGAAACTCTTGCATCTGTCGACGTATGAAGCAGTCGAAATATACCATCGACTTCGATATAAAGCTAGTTTCACAGCGTCCCTCGGTTTTATTCTGCTGGAATCAATCTTTTTCGAGTGTATGTTTCCAATTCATTTTTGGTCTTCCTTTCATCTTTATTTTCATCAAGTCCATTGGTGTGTTTGGCGGACAATCAACTCTAGGGCTAAGCTTAGACGTCGTTTGTAGACTATTGTCGACACCATCTGCTGGTTTGTACAAACACTGACTATTTGCTTAGTTATTTTATCGTTCTATTTAATCCCTAAAATCTTTCTGGTGCATTTCAAATCAAACGCATCTAACTTCCTCTTATCCCTTATTTTGAGATGCCAATTTCACTTTCATACGTTGCTGTTATGAAATGTTAATTTATATCTGAGGATATATTTTAATGGCTGTAGACCTTTAAATGCGGCTGAGGTTTACCTAGCTTGCACTGCAACTCATATTTCATACTGTTTTCTTTGTTTATGGAGCTTCCTAAGTAGGTGAAGTTACCAACTATAGTTATTTCTGTTTGGTAGATAAAGTTGTTTTTTAGTAGCTGAGGCGTTTCAGGTAGCATAATTGAGTAGACTCGATTATAGCGAATTCAAATAATATCGGCCACCTTGAATTCAATTAATAATTTAAAAAAGAACGTTATCACAGCTCTACGGATAAAATAGCAATTTCAGTTAACTTATCTATTATAATAAATCTGTATTTCTGTCTCTTTGCTTATTTATTCTTTATTCCCAATGACATAGCACATATATAATATGTATATGTTATGACATCATGCACAGCACAATAGCAGATGATGCCATACATGACGGCACAGCAGATGACGTCACCTTTCATGCCACGCGTGGCCTTATGTATGGATGCGCACAAATGAAAGTAAATTCCCCGGGCAGCACCGGTCAATCTGCTAATTGGTATATAATACAATGTATAATAATAATCGTATCTCAACATGAACTAACTATAAAAAGATTGATATATTTTAAAATAAATCAGGAAACTGTTTACAATTTTAACGCTTTTATATTCCATCATAAAATCATTAAAACAAAGCAATCAAAATATCCTGTCTCTTGATTTGCGTACTATATAGTTGCTGAAAATTATGGTTGAAACTAGTGCCATTTTGGAAAGACAAGATAATCTTGGAATAGACACAATGACAGCTGAAAAAGGAAAGGTTAACCCTGGAAAAGATTTTAAACATAGAATCGGCCGATGAACTTAGCTAACAGAGTTTATAGTCTTTGCGAACAGCATTGTAACCTTAACCAGAGTGAATTTCAATTCAGTTATTAAGAGACGGTGTGGAGGGATCTAAAAATATGCAATAATCAGCCAACTCATTGTGGAGCCTTGGATTGTATGATAAATCCTTCGAAACCTTAAAGAATGGTAAAGACACTGGGGACAAGCTTGACCGATAATAAGCACAATGATTCTTTCATCTAGAGATAACATTAAAGAACAGAGACTTCACGACAATGTGGGTGGTTAATGCGAATGAAATCAGTAGAGAAGTCACCCAAAAATAGAGGGCTTTTTCGTTGATGACCCAACCTACGTTATTACTTACCTGATATTCAGTTGTACATAATATTGCATTTTAACGGCCTATGTCATTTAGAATGTTGAGATTTAAACTATGGCAAGGTTGATTCAAGGAAGAGGGACTCTCTTTACCGTGCTAGATAACATACACTTATGACTATAATATGTCTTTACAAAGCCAATATTCGTCCATGCACGGATTATTATTGTCGAGTGTGCGCTTGTGATCTACTAGTAGCTTCTCACTCGTAGACATAGTCCCAAAAGTCTCTAATCTAAAAGGCCTGACATTATCGCTGAAGCCTAAACCTCTGCCCCGCAATGTTCAATTCCTCTACTTGTTTTGTAAGTACTTTAATGGAATATGCTTCCATGAACACATAGCATTTCCTCCAAGGTGCATATACCCTCAATTTACCCGTAAAGCACATAAATCCTACTCATTCAATGGTGATTATTCTAGATGCCGAAAAGCCTTCTACCTTCGGACTGCTAGATTTTGAAATTCCTTCCTCGTTGTCTGCTTCTCTGACTCATCAGTTTAAATGTGATTAGAACAGACATATCGTTGCTCAATTTTTCTATCGTGGCGGAACTACCTGTGTGAATGAACTCATCCATACACAATAAATACCGGAAGAAAAGCCGTATGGCAGGAGTCAATATCCAGGGATTATCAAGGTTATCTATCGGTTAGACGAACAAACCTTGTTATTGTATGCTCTTCCTAATACATTTTGATACTCAATACCCGTATTCTGTTTTACTCGTAACACTTTAAACAGGGTTGTAATATCCCCATATAATTCTCTGTAGACAAATAGTAGTTCATTAGGTCCAACCGGACAGATTGGTATAACAAACACGAACACACTAAATCGCCTCAAAACGGAATATAAAATACCAGAAATCATTTGAAAACCTATTGCTTAGTAGAACACACTATGAGAATACATAATGCTTTATTTTTACGTATCAGCAAATACATATATTTCTTTTTACTTACACTGTACATATAATTGAAATTAAAGTAAAACATTGTAGATGAAGATCGGTTTAAATCTTTCACCAGCTTTCCTTTCCAAATGTATTCACGGCGAAACAAAATACTTCGAATTAACAAAAATCAAATGTAGTAAAAACCACACGAAAATAATGTCGCACATCGTTTATTAAGATAAGCATTTTCATGTATATGTTCTTAAAATCCAAAGATGGTTCGTCAGTTTGGTCTTAGATCTGAAATATCGATTGTATGTGGAACACTTATGGCATGATTCCATAGCAAAGGTGATGCCTGTTTTACTTCTTCTAATACTGCTTTTCCTCTTGCTTCCAATAAATGTGTAGATTCAAGGGCAGACAGGAACATATGTGCTGGACTAAACTCCTCCACAAGCTGTATTACAAACCAAGCTATTTGAGGGGCAACATCAAGTAAAATGAATCCCGTTTGTTCGACACGATTGTGTTAGCGTGGCAGTAAAATTCAAATCAAAATAAAACAGCAACCGTAATGAAAGCATGTTTATCTTAAAAATAACTAGGTTTCAAAACACTTTGTAAAGATCGCGTCAATCTGGTCTAATGGTAATCATGATTGGTTCACTGTCAAATGGTTTCGTTTTCGATCTCAGCTCAGATCTCGTATTTATTTTTACTTACAAGAATGAAACTGTTTAGAAATACCATGCGTATTTACGAACGAGCAACACCAGGTGGCCTGCTAGTTTCTCATATTTTATATGTTATATATAAGTACGGCTATGACAACAGCATATTCTTTTAATTGTTTTTACTTTCGAATGTGTATCTGTTGATATCTTATATGCTTTTATATAGAATGATGTGGTTCCCGGTTGATTAAGTGTATCTACCTGTGTCGGATATATGCTCGAGAGTCAAAACAATGAAAAGAATATGCTGTTGTTATAGCACTAGATATAAGTAATCCGATTCTGAGAAGAGATAATGTTCTTCTGCAGTTAAATTGTAGAGAGAGACAAGCGTAATCTTTTGCCTATACCAAAGTACGTAGCATTTTGGAGAGTTATTGTAAGACTATTGCGGCAAGATGACATCGATGACAACGCAAGCGCTGGGGAAAACGAATGCGAACTGATTGAATCCGTTTCTTCATCTTCTTTTCTCCTTCATTTTATTATCTCCTTCTCCTTCATTTACTTCGACTTCATTTTTTTTCAGTATCTTTTCTCCCTCCTACTTCTCTCTCGTCTTCTTCGTCTTTTTATTTTTATCATTATTATTATTATTATTATTATTATTATTATTTGAGTTTCTTTTTCTTTTTCTTCTTGCTCTTCTACTTCTACAGACGTGAGATCGATACGATACAAGTACAAACAAAAGATTCATTCGTTTTGATTTCTAAACGTGCACGCGTCGTTGATCGATATAAAAGCTTCCATTTTTAGGTGTGAAAAAAATAAAAGGAAAAATCAATCACCGCTCCTTTCTTTTGTTTCGCTTTCTTTTCATACTCGCTAAACCGTTTCAGTTCTTGTCTTTTTCTTAAAGACTTTTCTAAAAGTCCAACTTGTTTCCATTTGAAGCCTGTCCAAACATTCGAATAACAAATATCTGTTAATTTTCCAAAACATGAACTTGTCGAAAGAAAATAAATATAAATAACAATATTAAAATTTAAAAAAATACATCAATTAACCTTATAGTCCTGGAAAAAAAATCGAACTGATTTAAGATGTTTTTAATCTTTCATAGAGTTTATTGTTATTTACACAATTTGGGTCACGTTTAAATTAAGAACCACATTTTTAGGTCTTTACAAGGAACTGATTTTACATGACAATGTATGTGATATTATTCTCACAATAAAACTACTAATATATGAACATGAAAGAAAAAACATAATTTTCTTGATCTAAATTTTAAAGGGTAGCGAAGGGTATAGATTTGTTGCGGGGTCCAATGTTGGTGACAATCAACCCGTAAACTAAAAGACGACACAGCCAAGAAAAAGCCGAAACGCGATAATGGCAAAGGAGTGATGACAAACGCAGTGGGTACGGTTGTTAACGAATATAACTCCGTTGAGCTTTATTTTTGTAAGCAAGCTGAATGATGGTAGGAGGTTAAAGTGTGGTGCCGTGACCAGGATATCGACCCGAAAAAAAAAGGGACTTAATATTTCTCATTATTGTTTTTTTTTGTTTTTTTTTGTTACCACGGAAGAAAAGAAAGAGACAGACAGACGAGGGCATTTGAAAACAAAAGGAAAGAGAGACAGAAAATGGCATTCATAAAGAGACGCCTGAAGAGGAGAAAAAACGCCTGGAAAAAGACTTTAGATCAGAAAAAGAATTCGCACGGGTGGAAAGGACATTTTTTTAAAACTTTAAAAAAAGAAACGCCGGTTGAAAAAGAGAAAAACACGTTTGAACATTTTGAAAAAAAAAGAAAAAACGTTTCAACATTTAAAAAAAAAGAAGTAAAACGTAGAGAGAGAAAGAAAGAGACACTCCTGATAGATTCAACAAGCGCGCGCTGCGAACCGACGAGAAGAGAGGGGGAAAGAAGACAACAATCGACGTAAGCGAGCCTTTTTCTCCCTGTCGTATGTGCAATTGGCCTAGAGAGAGGAAGTAAGAAGGATTATATTGAGATAGAGAGAGAGAGACCGTAAGAGAGCCTGGTTTTGCTGTAGCTGTTAATTTAACGTATTATCTAGGCTGAAGTAGTATTGCAACAGCCTGGTACGAAGGGTTGTTTTTTTATAAAAAAAAAGAAAAGAATATTTCTTTTTTTGTAGAATTAAAAGGCTTAAGAGAGAAGGAAGAGAACCTTTTATTGGTTTTTAATGCTAAAGCAATTGATTGAAATCCAATCAACAACCTTATATTTTTTCTTTATTGAATTAAAAGCTTGAAAGAAAAAAAAGAGAGAAAGTGGAAAAGTTTTTATTGTTTGTGCTTAAATTTTTTGTTGGTGACTGAATAATTATTTTTTATTATTATTCTGTTGGTGTTTGTAATTTTTCTCTCTTGTGAAGTAATTGAAATCGCATATATTTGAATATTTGAGTATTATAAGGGCGTAGGGTGTTTAATTGAATTTACGAGAAACTATGGTGGAGTTGGATGTCAAGGAGATCACAGGGGTCACGTCTGAAACGGTTGTAACAGGTGTGGATAATTATGGGACACTTACGGATGAAGATAGTCCTAGGCGGTGGATAGATGATATTCATGGAGAGCTTATGAACAGGGTAAACAGAGTTTGGGGTCGCCTAGGGTTACGGAGGCGTTTCGAGCCCTATTGAGAAATTTAAGAGTCCCAAGTTTCCGATGGAATGCGCGTGAATTGGATGATTGGCTCCAGGCAGTGGGAAAGAAGCAAGTTATTCACGGATTTAGAGATCCAGAGATGGTACTTCTTGCATACGAATTAGCTTCTGGAAGCGTGTCCAGATTTATCAGAAGACAGGTCCAGGAGAACCCTCAGCTGACCTGATCATAGCTAAGGTCAGCCTTGATAAAGGAATTTGGCAGCGAAAGGACGGCCATTGACGCTGTCTGAGAATTATTCAGGCTCCGACAACGGGCTGGGGAGGAAATCAATAGTTTGGCTGAGAGGGTGTCCGAATTAGCGATAAGAGCTTTTCCGGATCTGTCAGTCAGTGAAGGTGGGCCGATTCGGGTTCTGTTGGCTGACGTGATTGGCGAGGCTCTTCTTTACAGAGATATACGAGCCGACGTATTAAAGGGTAACCCCCATTAGATTAAGTGAAGCGGTGGAACTTGAGCAAATCAGTGATCGTGTTCGGGGACGTATTAGAAATTCGAGATTATGGGACGAAGGTAGAGGGAACCTTTTACCTGGGAGAACGCCGAGGTAAAAACAGGCACGAGAAGTTAAACAACCCCGGGAGATAGTCGAGGAAGATTGGGAGAAGGAAGCTGACCCAAATTTCTTGGAGTGGGATATTCGATATGGTCACTATAAACCCATGCCTGGTAGGTTAGGATTAGTGTGTTTTAGATGACATCGGGAGGCGGAATGTTCGACCTGATGGGGAGGTAACTCGTTGGACCTGCAGCCATACTGCCGCAAATGTAACCGACATGGACACGAGACTAAAGTGTGTGTCAAGGCGGGTGACCGTCGCTTGGGAAAGAGCCGCTATGTTTGGCGAGAGCGACGACCTCCACCCGAGGGTAGATCAAGACGGGAGGCTCCGCCTCAAAAATGAGCGAGCGAGTTGCTCGCGTGCAAACTGTCATTATGCCGGTTTCGGGAAACGCCAGTGGGTCGCCCAAGATGTGAGAGCGTCGGCGACCACGTGCGTATCAAGGCCCTCGTGTTGCTGGACGTGTGGACGAGCCGGTCATATGGCCAGAAGCTGTCCGAGACTACGCTGCTGGATTTGTGGGAACACTGGTCACAGGAGGACAGAATGTTCTCAAGGACGAAAGAGATTCCCAGGGCAAGGAAGAGAACGGCACCACAGAGAGGTTACTAAATACCGGACGGACGGAGCGTCGATGGGCTAAGAGTGGTTATTTCCAGCACACATGCAGGGCTGGTCGAGTAGAAAAAAAGACGCCACTTAAGGTGCGTTAAATTCTGACGAAAACAGGGGGTTTGGCCAGCTCTGTGGGGGTGAGAGAAGAAACGCTGACAGCTCTGGTAGACACAGTAGCAGCTGTGTCGTTGATGTGGATGAATGCTTATGAGAGGCTGTGAGATAGGAAACCTTTGCAGCCCGTGGATGTGAGTTGACTCAGGCGGACGGTGCGGACCTTTAACTTGAGGGGATGAGCAATATATCCTTCAAACTAGGTGACCGAAGTGGACGAATGGGGGTGTATATCCGAAGAGAGTTAACACTCGAAAGACACCAGTTGCAAGGCGTCCGAACCAACTTTTCTCTTCGGTAATGTGGGCATCCATGAGAAGGAAAGCCCGTTTGATGGCGATAACTAAAGCTCGTCCGAATGTGAGAAGATAATTAGCTGATTCGGCAATAGTCCGTTAAAAGAAGAAAAAAAAAGAGTAGGGAGAATAATAATAATAATAATAATGATACAGAGATATTTATAGTTTGGTTGAGCACCCCTCGAAAAAATGTACAGGTTGTTTTCTATCGACGGTGAATAGCATAATTTAATTTTGCAGAGAGAAAACGCAGAAAAAAAAAGGTATTTGTGATTTTAAAATATTGAATAATTTTAACAAAGGAAGAAGAGAAAGACAATATTCATGATCCTTTGTGTGTGGATGTGGGGAGGAAACGAGAGAGAGTCAGGCGGCCTTCGCTGTGTGAGTGAGGGAGTGGGGCCGCATTGAATAGCATCTGCTGACTCGGTTGGTGTCAGCGAGAGGGAAAGTGGGAGCGATCGTACTTGACAGTCATACCCTGGCGACCGCCACCCACCCCCTCGCACACACTGGAAGGGGAGGAATGTGGCGAACCATTGTTCCCTTTCCTCTTCCTTTTAATTTTTTTCTTCTCTCTCTCCCCTGGGTGTACATACCACGTGATTGGATTTAATATTAAGCGTTAAGAAACTTAAGTAATGTATTCTTTTGGTCGAAACCGCGACAGATTTATAAAATATAGTTATCCACAGACATCTGATTCGTTGTTCCACAAAGTAGGTGTGGTTAAAAAAAATCGGAGCATCAACTTTGAAATTTAAAATCTAAGCAAGATAAAGCTATACTTATTTTTAATAATGTTCGATGCTCAAACAATTATTAGTAATTCTGGTATATTTATGAGGTATATGAAGTATATGACTGATTAGTTTTTTATGATTGAGAACGAGATGTTGAGAAAGTCGATAACCCTCAACGACACAATGAAATAAACTTGTACGATGACACCTTGATTAAGTTATGAGAAACATCTTTATCATACCCATAAAATTACTTGGTGCAAATATTTTCTTTTTCTTCACTTCCTCCCTCCTCTTCTTCTTCTTCTTCTTCTTCTTCTTCTTCTTCTTCTTCTTCTTCTTCTTCTTCTTCTTCTTCTTCAGGATAAAATATCTTTAATTTTTTATTTCTTAATTTAATAATTAATGCCCAATTTCTTTTTTTTTTTACTTCCTTTCCTCCACTCCTTTCTTTCTCTTTTTCTTTCTTCTTTTTTTGTTTTGTTTTATCTCTCTTCTCCACCTCCTCTTTTCTTATTTCTATAATTACCTTTTAATTTTTATTTTTTTTTTACTCTCTATATCATTTATAATCTATTATTTTCTAGTGATCATGTGGGTCTACTTGCTAATTTCCTCCTTTTCCCCATTTTATACAGAAGATCTGAAGAAGCAGGCCAGACAGATCCGTTCGTGTCTGCCGAAACAAACTGTAATGCTTTGTAATAACTATCGGTAAACAAATTAAAATTGTATTTAGCTCTACTTCCATACTGAACACTTTTTGATCTCCTTTTTACTCCTCTATATTGAATTTTACCTTGAATTATATATATATATATATATATATATATATATATATATATATTAGCAGCAGGTCATTATTCAAGCACGTTTGATTGAACACGACAGAGTTATTCTTGTTCCCCGATTTTTCTGGATATCTTTTCTATTCGCCGAGCAGTCGTTTTTTTTTTTTATTTCAACTGGCGTGTTGTATAGGATGGCGCCCAGACGTTGTTGTTCAGCCATATTCTTCTCAAGCGCTTTCAATCGGTGCGTCCGGTTACGATCAGGAGCTATTGTTGTTATCGTTTTATTTTTATTTTCCTTTGAGGATTGGTGTATTTATAATTTTCTTTCTTTTTTTTTCAGATGGTTATGAAAGTGGGTGCAGGAATGTTAGGGGCGATTAATTGTTATTTTTAATTTATATTTTCTTATTTTATAGTTAATTTATTTAGTTTATTTTTAATTATGAAATACTGTTAGTATATTCGTCCCGGTGTTAAAAAATAGACTTGTGATGGATCTGTTTTCGAACGAAGAAGCTTAGAAAATATCAGAAAATTGAGAATTAGTAAGCGAATACATAGGTTACTGGTATTGGATGGAAGGAATTCCAAAATAAATGTAAAAAAACAAAAAAACAAAAGGTTAATCCCAGCAATCCGGGGTGGTACTAGAATGTGCCAAAAAGGGGAAAATGCAATAATCCTTGCGTAATATGTTAATATCCGATTAAGACCGCGCACGGAACGGATAATTCCTCTTGCACTTTGAGTAAGATGTCAAGCGTAATTGTCTCGTATAATCCCGCCAAAACGAGAAAGGGAAATTAAGAGACAAAGAGAACCGTAACTGGCTCGAATAATCTCGGCTAAAGTGCCGAGCAGTTAACCGTGACTTTAATTCAAAGGAGCTGGCATTGCTTTCCATTCCAATAAATATAATGTCGTACGAATATCAAAAGGTACCTACCATGTTCAATAAAAGTGTGAATACAGCAAATATAATGTATGAATCAAAAAAAGAAAAAGAATTTAATAATATACATAGGCTAACATAATGGTTGTTAAGAAAATTCAACAATCGCCCCTAAAAATAAATGGCAGTCAACCAATAACTGGATTACACCTGTAAATTTTATAACTCAACGTTTAAACACCACACGATATACAACCAAAACATCTCCAGGAACTACAAAAGAAAAAAAAAAAAACAGGTATAAAATTTAGAACCAGATTATGCAATATAAACTTCACATAAGATATATAAAACTATTCTTCGAGGTTGGACCTGCGGTGTGCGGTGACCAATCAGGTCCAGAAATTTAAAAACTGATTAATGTACTAAAAGCTGGTCATGTCGCAAAAGCATTTTGAAAGGAAGATATTTCGCTAAATAATTCGTTATGCACATATAAAAGGGTATAAATTTTTGAGAAGAATTCACATAATCTACCATATAATCTCCTGTTCTTAATTAAATCTCTGGCGCATTCCAATATATCTCCTTTAGGATGGACATATCCAATCAATTCGGAAGCACTATTTCTTAAATAAGAAATATTACGTGCACAACTCAGAACTACAAAAATCAATTGCAAAATTCGGAAATTGGCTAGACGAACGTATTAAAGACACATTACACTACATTCAAGAATTTAGTAGAATGTATCTTTAGCCGAGCTAACGTCCAAATATTCTGGACAGACACACACTAAAACGTGTCTCAAAAGAAAAAGGAAGCAGATGTTCAATTTCATGCGGTACAAAATGCAATAGAATTTTCAAAATGTCATAAATGTACCCGGTGTTTAAATAAATTTGGCGAGGAACAGAAGCCGTAAAAAATAAAAAGGTAAAATAAAGGTGCGGGGTGTAATAAAAAGTGACCTTTAACCAAAAAGTTATTGTATTCACAGAAAATAACATTATTATATATTGTTTTTAATCTTTTTAGAGGAGGTTTCATAATGTCAGTTTTTTATTTTTTTTTTGTTGCAAAACTTCTCTTCATCTTCAAATTTGTTGAAATATAAGTTAGCCAAAACGTTGTGAAACAGCAACAAATATGAAGGATAGGAATGGAGGGATAAATGTCCGCAAAAATAAATATGCACAGAATAAAAGTGTTTCTTTTAACTGTCAGTTTAAAGGCTCTCAAATTACTTAAAATTCATTTTCTTCGAAAATTATTAGAAATATTATATTGTATACAGCCACTGACTGCGTATGTAAAGTTGTTGGCATGAATTTGCTTCTTCGCAACACGTGTTTGTTCTTAAAATATTCTTCAAGAAGAAAACACTTAGGGAATCCACCCACGGTAGACGCTGAAGCAGAAGCACACATCCGTTATCCTTGGCGGCTTGATTTTGAAAAGAAAGATTTGCACGCTGGATAATTCATTTTCATTTCGCGCTGGATCCCATGACGTCAATTCAAATGAACTGGCATTGCTTTTCATTCAAATTAATGGTATTTTTATACGAATATCAATAGGCACGAAACATGTTCGATGCATCTGCTTGATACGACCACGTTTTCTATCGTTCGCTTCTGCTTAAGCCTGAAGAGGTATTTTTTTTACGCGATATTTTGTGTAAAAAAAAACGAACTCGTTTCTACAAGGTTCATGGGAGATCATTCTGTCATTCTTCAAGAGTTATTTACCTTTAATAATTAATTTCTATTTTTATTTAATTCAGCTATTCATTGAACTTGCTATCCATGAAGTGAAAGTTAAAGAGTTGATTTTTTTTTTTTTAATGTGGAGAAATCCGACTATGGTTATTTTGCTGTGAAGCATAGCAGTTACTGTAAATATTCTATTTTATACAAGCCATTAAACAACAAGCTGCTATTTCACTCGTAACGTTTATGGTATGACTGAAAATACTAAAATACTGAATTTACATATTTTCCTCAAACAAGATGTCAAATGAAATGTAAGGTGCTAATATTTGGGATTGAGTCTAACAGGGTCAGTGGGAAGTTAAAAAGCGAAGTGCCTAAAATTCCCGTAGACTTTGACAATCAAGAAAGAATGAATAAGAGAATTCCTAATGCTAGCAATCTAGACAAGGAACTATTACATAGAAAGCCTTTCGTCAACAGTAAAGGTCCGGTAATTTTTTTTTCTTTTTTTTTTTTTTTCTTTTTTTGCTTTTTGCTTTTAGAGTTAGTTGAAAGTATATATATAAAAGGCTCGGGTAACACGGGTGAAATGTCGAACATTTACAT